>NW_006922365.1:797082-828301 GCF_000298275.1 Orycteropus afer afer
ATAGCAGGGATTGTGGGGCTGGTGCGGGATCGGGCAGTGTTTCGTTCTGCTGTGCATGGGGTCGCTATGAGTCGGAAACGACTTGACGGCACTTAACAACAACAAAATTACACCAATTTCTGGTATTTCTCTGTATGTTTAAGTTTTTAATGTGGCTTAAAACAACAACAGACCAAAATAAAAAGTCAACGATCTGTTGACTCCTGGAATGATGTCATGACCTAGAGTTTTTGCATTTTTTAAAAATCTGATCATATTCTTTCCTAACAAACTAATAGAATAAGATCTTCTGAAAAATGTATGTTTAATTACCTTTCTGTTGTTCTCTATCCAGCATGGCCTAGGTCAGTTGAAAGAGCTAGAATTTAGGCTGCTGTGCTGAGGAGAATTAGGAGGCTTAGGAACAGGGAGGGAGTGCAGAAACGAAGAATGGAAACAAAGGGCAGCTGTCTGGCTCTTTACAAGATGGATTTCTAGACTGAAACTTCAATCTCAGTGTGAAGTGTTGGATATCTGGAGAAGAAAGATTAATCTTTATTAGAAATAGTTATAAAATTGAACATTAGGCCAAATGATTTTTTGTGTTAATATATTATTTCTCAGCAAGTAGTACTGCGGATTTCTTTATCAATAATCTCTATTTGCATATTTGTCATCTATAAATTTTGATTTGAGTTATGAGCCAGTAAGGACTTTGTTGTTATTGAGTGCCGTCAAGTTAGACCTGACTCATAGCGACCGCTCCTTGGATTTCCAAGGCTATATCACTACGGAAGTAGATTGCCCAACCTTCCTTCTGAGGAGTAAGGACTTCAGCTGGTTGAAAGAAATGGCCTACCCTAGTATTCCATTAAGAACATCTTTAATCATGAAAATCAAGTAATAAGAAAACAGCTTTTACTTCATGTAATAAGAAAACAGCTTTTACTTACTTATTTTAAAAATGTGTCGTGTATCTGATTCCTACTTTTCTCCATAAATGGACATAACAAATGAATATTATTTAAAACTATGCATATTATTGTTGGGTATGATTACTTATTCAATCTGTATGCTGAACAAATAATCCAAGAAGCTGGACTATATGAAGAAGAATGTGATATCAGGATTGAAGGAAGACTCATTACCAAACTGCAATATGCAGATGAGACACAACCATGCTTGTTGAAAGTGAAGAGGACTTGACACATTTACTGATGAAGATTAAAGACTACAGTCTGCAGTATGGATTACATCTCAACATAAAGAAGATGAAAATCCTCACCACTGGACCAATAAGCAGTATCATGATAAATGGAGAGAAGATTGAAGTTGTCAAAGATTTCATATTACTTGGTTCTACAATCAACACCAATGGAAACAGCAGTCAGGAAATCAGATGATGGATCTCACTGAGCAAAACTGCTGCAAAAGACCTCTTTAAAGTGCTGGAAAACAAAGTTATCTCTTTGAAGACTAAGGTGCTCCTAACACAAGCCATGGTATTTTCAGTTGCCTCATGTGCTTGTGAAAGCTGGACAATGAATAAGGAAGACTGAAGAAGAGTTGATGCTTTTGAGTGTGGTGTTGGCAAAGAATACTGAAAATGCCATTGACTGCCAAAAGAATGAGCAGATCTGTCACGGAGAAAGTGCAGCTGGAATGCTTCCTGGAAGTGAGAATGGCCAGACTTGGTCTCACCTACTTTGGCCATGTCTGAAGGCACTATTCGCTGGAGAAGGACATCATGCTTGATAAAGCTGAGGGTCATCAAAAAAGGGGAAGACCCTCAATGAGATAGACTGACACCGTGGGTACAGTGATGGGCTCAGGTATAGCAAGGACTGTGAGGCTGGTACAAAACCAAGCAGTATTTCATTCTGTTGTATATAGGGTTGCTATGAGTTGTAGTCAATGTGATGGCACCTAACAACAACAACAACGATTTGATTAAGTATGAGTTTATTATCTGAGATTTGGAATTGCTATATAAATTCTCAAGGATACAAGAAGTAGGACTATTGTTAAATATCTTTGTCTCCCAATGATTGAAATAATAGAGAATATTTTCTTGATTTTAGGTTTCCTCCTTCCTCACCCCTGAAGCCATATCCAAAGAAGCCCTCCTACCAAAAGGATGTTATTAAGTTTCCAGAATGGAATGATCTCCCCTCAGGCACATCACAAGAGAACATCCCAGTAAAGCCAATTGTTATGGTAAGTGCTATTGGCCAAAGACAGACCACAGGCAGGCAGCTGGGAGAAACAGTTTGTGAGTCACCAGACTAGGTCTCCTTTTCCGGCACTATGAGTTTCCTGAGGTTGCTGTAACAAATTACCATAGACTAAGTTTAAAACGATAGATATTTATTCTCTCACAGTCTAGGAGAACCTCCCCTTGCTTCTGGTGGCACTAGCAGTCCTTGGATTGTGCTTGTGGTAGCATAACTCCAATCTTGGTCGACATCTTCCCATGCCCATTCTCCTTCTGTGTCTCTTCTCTTCTTATAAGGACACCGCTCATTGGATTAGGACCATCAGTTATGGATTGAATTGTGCCCCCCAAAAGTATGTTGTAAATCCTAACCCCTATACCTGTGGTTAAGCACTCAACTGTGAACTGAAAGGCTGATTGGCAATTCAAATCACCAGCCGCTCTGTGGGAGAAAGATGTGGCAGTCTCTTTCCATGAAGACTATAACTTTGGAAACCCTATGAGACAGTCTACTCTGTTAGACAGTCTGTATGAGTCAAAATTGACTTGACAGCAGTGGTTTTTTTTTTTTTTTTTTTCCTATATAAATTCTCAAGGATAGAAGTAGGACTACTTTTATATCTGGATGTATTCCCATTTGGGAATTGGTTTTCTTTGTTACGTTAATGATGACATATCAGTGTAAGTGTGTCTTAAATCAATCACTTTGGAGAGATAAAAGGAGCAGATTAGGTACAGAAGTAAAGAAGCAAAGATGGGGCAACATAGATGGCATGCCACATGAAGATCACCAAGGAGCCCAAGAACAGAAGCTGAGAACAGACAAGGACCTTCCCCAGAACTGACGGCAAAAACCTTCCCTAGAGCCAGTGCCCTGACTTCTGACCTCCAACTGTGAGAAAGCATGTTTCTATTTGTTAAAGCCACCCACATGGGATATTTCTGTTATAGCAACACCAAGAAACTAAGACACTATCCTAATTCAGTATGACCTCATTTACATCTGCAAAGACCTTGTTTCCAAGTAAGGTCACATTCATAGGTACCAGGGATTAGGACTTCAACATATCTTTTTGTGGGGTACATTCAACCCTCAACACTGTCAGTCCCGTATGTAATAATAGTGATCTAAGAGTACTTCAGAATGGTATCATACAACTGAAAGACAGTAACAAGGAAAAAGAAAAAAATAAGTAGCTATGATATCAGCCAGAGAGAATTGCTGTTATTATGATTTTTGGTATGTATCTTTTTTCCCTGTGTATATTTTGACATAAAAATGAGATCACGGTGAACTATTTTGTAACCTACATTTTTTTTCCCCTTATAACAGTGTATTATGTCCATTCTTTTAGTTATTAAAAATTTGACATTTTTAATATTTCAGTATCACTGATGAAAGTGATATATGTTGTTTTATCTAGGCCCTTATTGTTAGATTTGTATGGTATTTCCAGTTTTTCAGTTTATAAACATTGGTATATTTTACACCTCAATATAAAGAAAACAAAAATCCTCATAACTGGTCTAATAAACAGCTTCACGATAAATGGAGAAAAGATAGAAATTGTCAAGGACTTTGTACTACTTGGTTCTACAATCAACACCAATGGAAGCAGCGGTGAAGACATCAGATGACGTATTGCATTGGGCAAATCTGCTGCAAAAGACCTCTTTCAAGTGCTGAAGAGCAAGGATGTCTCCTTAAAGACTAAGGTGTGCCTAACCCAAGCCATGGTATTTTCAATTGCCTTTTATGCATGTGAGAACTGGACAATAAATAAGGAAGACCAAAGAAGAGTTGATGCTTTTGAGTTGTGGTATTGGAGAAGAATGCTAAGATTACCATGGTCTGCTAAAAGAACTAACAAATCTGCCCTGGAAGAAGTACAGCTGAAACCTCCTTGGAAGTGAGAACAGCCAGGCTTCGTCTCATCTACTTGGTCATGTTGTTAGAAGGAACCATTCCCTGGAGAATGACATCATGCTTGATAAAGTAGATGGTCAACAAAGTAGGGGAAGGCCTTCAACGAGATGAATTCACACAGTGGTTGTGGTGATGGGCTCAGGTATAGCAAGAATCGTGAGGCTGGCACAGGACCGGGCAGTGTTTCATTCTCATAGGGTCACTATGAGTCGGAGATGACTCGACGACACCAAGCAACAACAACAACAACAAAAACTGGTAGTCAGAGACATCTTTACAGATAAATATTTGAATATATCCATGAGTATTTCTCTAGGATAAGTTTTAAAAGTGGGTTTTTTAGGCAAATGCAACCACTTATATATCTTCAAAAACAAAAGCCTTAATTTAGATACTTAAAAAAAAATTCAGAAATCCATGTGGTCTTTGAATTTTATTTGATAGATTAGTAATTCTGAAAACAAAATCCAATTTTCTTAGTCTTTTATTTCCAAATTTATAATATTTTACTATAATACTACCTTTGGGAGCTCTGGTGGCATAGTGCCTAAGGCATTTGACTGCTAACCAGAAGGCTGGCAGTTCAAACCCACCAGCCGCTCCTCGGAAGGAAGATTGGGCAATCTACTTCCATAGAGATACCACCTCAGAAACCCAAGAAGTGGTTGCTATGAGTTGAACTGACATGATGACTGTGAGTAATACTACCTATGGAAAAAAACTATTATAGAAATTCTTTTGTAAATTATTTTTTATATGTTTTGCTTTTAAAAGTTCAGCCTTCTTCTCTGAGATTACCAAAGGGAAGTGTTAATAAATTAAGTCAAGCAGCCTAAATGTGAGAAGTAAGTTGTGGTAGTTCCGTTTGTGTGTCAACTTGGCTGGGCCTGGTTGAGAGCTGGGCAGCTGGATACAGTATTCCCCATGATGAGACTGGTAATCAACTCCATAGTGGAATCTACTGGAAGCAGCTGAGTAGCTGCTTTAGGGATATGGTCTACTTCTTGTATATAAGGAGAAACCTTGGGAATGGTCTCTAGTTTAAGGCACGTTGAAACCCTGCATGTGGCCGTGTCAGCAGCCTGTTTTGCTCTGCCGACTTTGGGACTTTCAGTTGACTTGAATTAATGGCCTGCCCTGTGGTTTGGTAACATCGGGGCTATGTCTTTTTACTTGTCAACCTTGGGCTTGTCAGTCTCAGCAGCCAGCAGCTGTCTGAATGAAGAAAAGCCTCTAGCTTCAGTGGGTTGGGAGCAGGAGGCAGAGCAGAAGGCCAAGGTTGAGGGGCTTTCAGCCAGCCTCTAGAGCTTGGCACTTTCAACTTGTACTGAAAGCCTTTAAACTGTAAGAGAATAAACTCCTGTTTATTCAAGCCATCCCATTTGTGGTATATTCTTGTCAGAGCAGCATTAAGTAACCAGAACATAAGGTATTAGGATTATGAGGTGGTAAAGCTGTGGGACTTTGGGCAAATTATTTATCCTAAGTTTTAGCTTTTCTCTGTCAAAAAGAGTTAATGATAATAACTGCCTGGGAATTCATTCTTCTCTTTTCTTTACCATCTTTGGGCTGCCCTTGTTGAGCTCTTGTTTTTCCCACTTTTTTGTGGGTGCCAAAGGTCAGGGTCCCACTATCCAATATTGTATGTGTTGGATCTTTGCTTATTAAAAATCAGAGAATCTTGAAAGTAATATACTTTAATTTTTAAAAATTAATTTTAATTTTATTTTAAAATATCACTCAATTTGGACAGTGCATGAATTTGGATAGGTATTCCTCCACTTATTTTTGAAGCATTTCACTGGTACTTAATTGATTTTCCTCCAACAGGAAAAGTGCCTCGGAAGAAAGATTGGGCAATCTACTTTTGTAGTGACACTGCCTCGGAAACCCAAGGAGGGGTCACTATGAGTTGGATCCGACTCAACAGCAATGAGGTTTTTTTTTTTTTTAATGTCATGCATATTGTCATGGCTGGTTTATAATTTATGAATATTCATTTAAAATATGACCTGATCTTAAAAAGTCTTACTTTACTTCTCTGAGGAGGTCAATAGAGGTTCGGTGGTAGAATTCTCACCTTTCATGTGAGGATCTAGATACTATTCTGGCTGATACAACCTCATGCACAGCTACCACCCATCTGTTATTGAGGTTTTCATGTTGCTATGATGCTAAACAGGTTTCACTGGAGCTTACGAACTAAGATAGAATCGCAAGGAAATGTCTACTCCCTAGCTGGACAATCTATTTCCACAAAATCAGCGAGTGAAAAAAAAGCCCTGTGCATCACAGTGTTCTGTTCTGCAGCGATCATGGGATGGCGCAGGACAGGGTGACATTTTGTCACATTGTGCATGGGTTGCCACGAGTTGGAGGTTGACTCCACAGCGACTAACAACAGCCACTCCTCTGAAATCCATACAAAGTTGTTTATATTCCTAGTTATTATTTTAAATCAAATAATAAATAACCATATGAAAGAAATTTCTAATAAAATGATACCATTTTATATTGAAAAATGTGTAATCTTTTTCTCAATTAGAATTCTGAGATGTGGTACAAGCGTCACAGTATTGCTATTGGAGAGGTGCCCACCTGCC
Organism: Orycteropus afer afer; assembly: GCF_000298275.1. Classification (NCBI taxonomy): domain Eukaryota; kingdom Metazoa; phylum Chordata; class Mammalia; order Tubulidentata; family Orycteropodidae; genus Orycteropus; species Orycteropus afer. The sequence continues at coordinate 803,807 of NW_006922365.1, forward strand.
GTCTCATCCACCGCAGACAGCTGACAGAGGCCAATATAGAAGAGATATGGAAGTCTATGACGTTATCACAGTATGTGCATTGGTTTCTACTTTTTATATTGATATCGATGAGAACTTTCAGTGAGTCTTTTTTTGTTCTTTTTTTTGCTTCTCTACTACTCTCTGCATGTTTAATTTTTTGGAATTCTGTATAAAAAATTCGACATTCAACTTTTGATTGTATGATTTATAGCTATGCTGCTTTGTTGTTGTTATTTGCTGTCGAGCCGGACCCGACTCATAGCGACCCCTCCTTGAGTTTCCGAGGCGGTATCACTGCGGAAGTAGATTGCCCAACCTTCATTCCGAGGAGTGGCTGGTGGGTTTGAACTGCGAGCCTTCTGGTTAGCAGTCAAGTACCTTAAGTACTATGCTACTAGTAGCAAAACCAATTTAACAGAATTGTAGGAATTGTCTATTGTCATTTATATAATAGTTAAAAACAGGAATTTAAAAGCTTTTAAGAAATCTTAAACTTAATGAGACTCATGGAAAGTCTGGTTTCCTATATATTTGATGTACTTCAGGTAAAGGAGCTCTGGTAGCATAGTGGCTAAGGCACTTGACTGCTAACCAGAAGGCTGGTGGTTCAAACCCACGAGCCACTCCTCGGAAGGAAGGTTGGGCAATCTACTTCTGCAGTGATACTGCCTTGGAAACCCAAGGCGGGGTCTCTATGAGTCGGGTCCGACTCGATGGCACATAACAACAACACAGGTAAAGTTTTTTTACTCATAAAAATGTACTTGTAGCAGTTTCTCATCATTGAATAAATCAGCTTTTGTTATTTATAATATTTTTACATATAAAATTATTTCCTTGTTACTCAGGATATTGGGTTATTAAAATTAGTGAAGGACTATACTAATGGTGAAGGGTATCTTTTAAGTTCGTTTTTGTCATACTCAATTTTTAATCGTTTTGCGCCACAAAGACAGTGGGTAATACATGAAAATAATGCATTCAAAAGGTTGATCTTTTGCAGTACCAGTTGTTGTTTTTTTGATAAAAATGATTTTTTAAAAGTAGCTAATTTATTATTTATTTTTATAGTTTACAGAAAATCCTTGGCCTGCACTCCTTAGAAGAAGTTTTAGACAGCAAACTTATCAACTCCAAGTTCATCATCCATAATGTATATAGTGTTAGCAAGCAGGGAGTTGTTATCCTTGATGACAAGTCAAGTAAGTGCATTAAATCATTTTATTCTGGTTTGACCCAATGCTGACTGCATGAGTCCATCAGCTTTTGTTCAATCCTTGCCTAAACTCTAGTTTTTATTTTCTTTAAATAAAAAGCACTCCCTCATTACATATATCTTCCTCTCATTTAATACTTTTTAAAATTATTTGGATTAAGGAAATGTCATAGAAGAATGAGTGTTCAGGCACTTTAGCAAAATTCATCCAGGGGCTAGTTTAATGTTAGTAACATTGAGCATTAAACCAAAAACCAAACCAGTTCCTGTTGAGTCGATTCCAAGTCATGGTGACCGCACATGAGTCACAGTAGAACTGTGTTCCATAGGGTTGTCAAGGCCTCTGATCTTTTGGAAGTAGATTGCCAGGTCTTTCTTCTGAAGCACCTGTGGGCAGATCTGAACCAGCAACCTATAGTTTAGTAGCTGAGCACTTAACCATTTGTGTCACCCATGGATTCCTCACTGGACATTAGGTGCCACCATATTACCCCAGGAAGATCCTTGAAAAGTGAGTAAGTTTGAGAACTAACTGGGAGTTTGGTTAGTTTTCAGGTGAGTCCTGGATCTGATTGAATTAAGTAATTGTTTACCTTTTCATTATGGTATCTCTATGTCAAATTTTCTGGGATTATCTTGATTTATGTCATTTTTTTCTCTTAAATAATTTAAAATTATTTTTTTCTTTTAATAAATGTAGCTTTTTAAATGACAAAGAAATTTTAATTTTTTATACCTTTTCATCTAAGCTGGTATACAAATCAGAAAAGAGGAAATGTTTTGGCAGCCACCTCTCCTGGCTTTTGATTTGGAAAAATATGGTCATGGTACCTATCCTGTTTTTGTTGTGCACTGTCAGGTTAATTCTGACTCACTGTGACTATATATGACAGAGTAGAACTACTCCATAGGATTTCCTAGGCGGTAATCTTTTTTTTTTTTTTTTAAACAACTGTATATTGTGATTTGGGTGAAAGTTTTCAGAGAATATTCATTTTTCATTCAACAGTTCATACACATTTTGTTTTGTGACATTGATTGAAATCTCCACAGTGTAACAGTTCTCTTCCCACTTCTTCCCTGTGATTACCTTTTCCCTGCGTCCTTTTTTCCTTTGCATTCCTACCTTCTGAGCTTTCTCCCTGTGCAAATGCTGCTCTTTTGATTTCCCATGGTTGATTGTTCTAAGGAGTGAACTTAGCTGGTGTAATTGGTCACCTGGTAGGCATGTGTACAGTTTGGCTGAAAGTTAAGCGATGGGACTGAGTTCAATTCTAGACAAGAAGTGTGACTAGGGGCCATGGTCTCAGGGATCTCACTAGTCTTTATCAGACTAGGAAACCTGGCCTTTTTTATGATTTTGAGTTTTGGTCCACATTTTTTCCCCCACTATATCCAGGATCTCTAATTCTGATTGCTTTGTGAGTTGTTGGCATTGGGGGGCAGGCACCATCTAGTTCATGTGGTCTCAGGGTCATGTACACTGAGGTTCCCATGGTCTACTGGTCCCTTGGTGTAATTGTTTCCATGTGTCTTTGATTTTCTTCACTCCTCTGTGCTCCAGAAAAATAGAGACCAATAGTTGCATCTTAGATGGGCGCTTGCAAGCTTTTAAGATCCCAGTCATCAAAGTAGGATGTAGAATAGTGTTTTTGTGTACTATATTATTCTAGTTGACCTTATTTTCCTGTCATATTTGAGGGGCAGTTTTGCTGGGTATATGTATGATTGCCTAAGGCACTTGACTGCTAACCAGAAGGCTGGTGGTTCAAACCCACCAACCACTCCTCGGAAGGAAGATGAGGCAATCTACTTCCGTAGTTATACTGCCTAAGAAACCCAAGGAGGGGTCACTATGAGTCGGGTCCAACTTGATGACATGTAACAACAACAACAACAACATGTATGATTCTTGGTTAACATTTTTTTTTCTTTCAGGGTCTTACATATGTCATCCTATTGCCTTCTTGCCTGCATGGTTTCTGCTAAGAAATCAGAGCTTATTCTTACTGGTTTCCCTTTTTAGGTAACGTTTTGTTTTGTTCCCTGCTGCTTTCAGTGTTCTTTGTCTTTGGTTTTGGAAAGTTTTATTATGGTATGTCTTGGTGATTTTCTTATGGGATCTGCCCTATTTGGGGTTCGTTGAACTTTTTGGATGTATATCTTCCCATCTTTCATCATATTAAGGAAGTTCTCATTCATCAAATAGTCAACAGTTTTTTCTAGGATTTATTTATCTCTTCTCATTTTGGAATTCTGATTGCATGTAAGTTATTACTATTGATGGTGTCCCACATAAATCTTAGGCTTTCTTCATTTTTTTGTTCTTTTTACTCCTCGGAAGGAAGGTTGGACAATCCTACTTCCGTAGTGATACTGCCTTGGAAACCCAAGGAGGGGTCACTATGAGTCGGGGCCGACTCGATGGCACATAACAACAACAACAACATTCCTTAACACAGTAGTACTGAGAAATTTGTCTTCAATTTCACTAATTCTATCTTCCATTGATTTGATTCTGTTCCTTTGCCCTTTCAGTGTATTGTATATTCCTAAAATCTTAGTATTAATCTTCTGGATTTCTGTTTGCTGTTTTTGTATGGTTTCTAATTTTTTATTTATGTCTCAGATTGTTCTTATATTTTTTTCCTGAATTCTTTTAGAGTGTTGTCTGTGTTTTCCTTGATCTGTATCTTAATCTGCTGAAGTTATGTACATATAGTTCTTTGAATTCCTTATCAGGTAATTCCATTGCCACTTCTTCCTCAGGGTTTTTTTCTGGCTCTGTATTCTGGCCCCCTGTTTATATTACTTTATCTTGCTTCTTTGTGTGAACTAGGGTTATCACTTGTCTTGGAGACATTGTGATGTTGTTGTATTTTTATTTAATTGGTGATTGTATATTTTATGATTTGCCAGGTTTGTTTTTTTCCTCCTGCTTTATTTGTTTTTGACATATCCAAGTGAGTAGGGATGGTATGCTACTCTATTTGCTGCTTTGGCAGCACTTAGACACTTACCACCTGTTTCCTGGTGAATGGGATAGAGGATGAAAATGTGTGCACAGATCTCTGTAGCTGTCCATGTGGAGCAGTTGAGGGTGGGTTGGGCTGATATCAATCACTGTCTACTGTTGGTCATTTGGTACATAAGCAGGGGGTGGCCCTCACCCAGTGCATAGGGCTGCAGGATGTGTGGATGTGGTTGAGTCATGTGGGCACAGTTGCTTTCTGATCACCAGCCACCAGTGTGGTTGCCTGTGCAGTCCTCATCAAGTGGAGCAGATTATCAGGTTGATGACCAATCGCGCCACTACACTTGGTTTGTCTCATTATTTGCTTTTTTCATTCAGTTTCTTCTAATGTTGTTGTTGTTAGAAGTCGTCGAAGCAATGATGACTCACAGCTACCCTACGTACAACAAAACGAAATGTTGCATCGTCCTCACAAGACTTGCTGTATTTGAATCCGTCGTTGCAGTCACTGTGTCAGTCTATTTATCTCATTGAGGGTCTTCCCCTTTTTCTCTGACCCTCAACTTTACCAAGCATGATGCCCTCTTCCAGGGATTGGTTCCTTCTGCCAACATGACCAAAGTAGGTGAGACAAAATCTGGTTGTTCTCGCTTCTAAGGAGCATTCCAGTTGCATTTCTTCCAGGATAGATTTATTCACTCTTCTGGCAGTCCATGTTATTTTCAGTATTCTTCGCCACATCACAATTGAAATGGATCAATTCTCTGGTCTTCCTTATTCATTGTCTAGTTCTTACATGCATATGAGGTGATAAAAAATACCATGGCTTGGGTTAGGGGCACCTTAGTCTTCAAAGTGACATCTTTGCTCTTCAACACTTTAAAGAGGTCTTTTGCAGCAGATTTTCCTTGTGCAATATTATGTATGATTTCTTAATTTTTTTCCTTCTAAATACATTTTATTGAAATATAATTTATGTACAGTGACATACACAAAACTAAAGTGACATGATCAATGCATCTTTTTGTTTGTTTGCAATATTCCCTCTCCTCCCCTCCCACCTCTGGTAACCAACAAAGAAAGTTTTCTTCCATATATAAATATTTCCTTGACTTTTCATAATAGTGAACTAATACAATTTTTGTCCTTCTCTGATTGACTTATTTCACTTAGCATAACGTCCTCCAAATTCATCCATGTTATTTGGTGTTTTGCAGATTCTACATTATTCTTTAGAGTTGCATAGTATTCCATTGTTTGTTTGTACCATAGTTTGGTTATCCATTCTTCTATTAATAGGCATGTAGATTGTTTTCATCTTTTTGCTATTGTAAATAGTGCTGCAATGAACATGGGTGTGCATATATCTGTTCTTGTCTTGGCTCTCACTTCTTTAGGATATATACGTAATAATGGGATTGCTGGGTCAAATGGTATTTCTAATTCCAGCTTTTTAAGGAATCACCATACTGTTTTCCACAGTGGTTGTATCATATAACAGTCCCACCAGCAGTGTATGAAAGTCCCAATCTCTCCGCATCCTTGCCTGCATTTATTATTTTTTGTCTTGTTGAACTTTGCCATTAGTGCTGAGGTGTGATGATATCTCATTGTTGATTTGATTTGCATATCTGTGATGGCTAATGATCGTGAGCATTTCTTCATGTATTTGCTGGCCTCCTGAATATACTCTTTGGTGAAGTGTCCATTCATATCTTCTGCTCATCTTCTAATTGGATTGTTAATCTTTTTGTTGTTGATATGTTGGAGTTTTCTATAAATTCTAGAGATAAGTCCCTTGTCAGATATGTAATTATCGACAAGTATAAATTTGTTGCTGTCATTTTTTTACGTGCTTTGTCGTGGTGTTTCTGATTTCTTTGTTCCTTATAATTTTCTGTGCTGAGCTCATTTTGTTTATGAAATGTGTTATCACTTCCTTCATTGCTATTGTTTTAGTATTTGCTAAATACTTGTGCTGGTCCTTTTTTAAATTTTTATGTAAAGGTTTATCATTTTTCTTTTGCGGTTACCCTGGAATTTATAGTTTTCTTCCCAAGTTTAGAACAGTCTGTTCTATCTTGCAGTTGTCTTGACTTTCCTGCCATTTAGAAGTTCTGTAACTTCCCTCATTTTGTTTTGTAGTTGTTCTCATTTGACAATTCATGTCTCTGGTTCCCTTTGGATACTTTCATAATTGGCTTAGTTTCAGGATTATGTCATCATGTTTGTTAATGGTCAGCTGTTGTTGGTTCTGTATCCAAAGGACTCTGTTGAGGATCTCTTGTAAGGTTGGTTTGGTTTTAAAAAATTTAATTTCTGCTTATTTAGAAATGTTCTAATTTCACCCTCATATCTGAGGGACAGTTTTGCTGAGTTTATAACTCTTCATTGGAAATTTTTCACTTTCAGGGTTTTATATATACCATCTCATTATCTTCTCACTTGCATGGTTTCTGCCAAGAAATCCAAGCTTAGACTTATTGGTTGCCCCTTGTAGGTAACTTCATTTTTCCCATGCTGCTTTCAGGATTCTTTCTTTGTCTTTGGTTTTGGTGAGTTTGATAATGATATGTCTTGGTGATTTTCTTTTGGGGTCTATCCTGTTTGGGGTTCATTGGACTTCCTGAATGGGTATATCCTCATCTTTCATCATACTAGGAAGATTCTCTTCCAACAAATCTTCGATAATTTTCTCTGTGGTTTTGTCTCTTCCTGTTCTGGAATTCCAATGACATGTAGGTTATTTCTTCTGATGGTATCCCACATGAACCTTAGGCTTTCTTCATTTTGTTTTGATCTTTTTTCTGATTGATCCCTTTCCAAAGAAGTATTGAGGTATTTATCTTCAATCTCAGTAATTCTGTCTTCCATTGATTCAATTCTGCTCCTCTGCCCATTCAATGTATTATCTATTTCTGAAAATTTAGTATGAATGTTCTGAATTTCTGGGTGTAGATTTTGTATCATTTCTAATTTTTCATTTATTTTGTCATTTTGTTCTTGAATTGTCTTTCAAAATTCTTATAGAGTTTTGTCTGTGTTTTCCTCAATTTTGTCAGTGTTTTCCTTGAGCTATCTCAATCCATTGAAGGTACCTAAATGTAATTCTTTTGAATTCTTATCAGGGAGTTCCAATGCTATTCTGCCTCAGTGATGTGTTCTGGGTTTATATCCTGGTCCCTTGTTTTTCCTGCTTCATCTTGCTTCTTTGTGTGGACTGTGATGGTCTGTTGTCTCCTAGACATTGTGATGTTTTTGTGTTTGTATTTAATTGGTGATTATGTGTTGGAGTGACTTGCCCAAGATTTTCATTTTCTTTGTTTTGTTTGGATGTTATCCAGGTAAGCAGGACACTGTGCTCTTCTATTTGCTAATTGGCAGCACTTATACACTGACCACCTGTCTCCTTTTCTGTTGTCAGCCTCCTGTATGTCCCTGCTATCCTTGGGAAACAGAGCCTATTCTTAGGTCCCTGGAATCTGAATCAGAATGCTGCCGCTTTAAAACCCAATATGACCACTGCTTGTAAACATTCAAAATGGCTGTGGCCTCAGTCACTTTGTTGTTGTTGTTGTTAGGTGCCATCAAGTCGGACCCGATTCATAGCAACCCCTCCTTGGGTTTCCAAGGCCGTATCACTATGGAAGTAGATTTCCCAACCTTCCTTCTGAGGTGTGGCTGGAGGGTCACTTTAAATGTCCACAATGGCCACCCCTTGTAAACATTAAAAATGGCAGCACCTTCAGTCACTTTAAATATCCAAAATGGCCACCACTTGTAAACATTAAAAATGGCTGTGCCTTTGGTAAATATCCAAATTAAAATATCCAAAATGGCCACTGCTTCTAAGCAATCAAAATGGCTGTGCCCTCTGGATAGCTGAAAGTCCACAGCTCAGGTTGTCTCCCTCCTTGCTGTTTCCCTTCCTAGTCAAAGGCCACCAGCGCAGTCGGCCCTGCAGCCTTTGGTGACTAGGGCTGATCTTTAGGTCAATTCTCAGGTCATGACACAACTTGGAAATATTCAAGCCGTTGGTCCCATCAGAGTAGCTGACAGTCCACAGCTCCAATCATCCCTGTAGTCACTGTTTTCATTCATGTTTTTCCACTAGTTTGTGCCTCATCCACTTCTGTATACTTCCTTTCAAAGCTCAGAATTCTAAAATTATCTTCTGTATCTCTGTCAATTAGTTTCTCTTTTCTTTGTTGAAGAGAGTCTGTGTAGCGTGTCTGCCTATTCTGCCATCTTAGCAGAAGTCTATGTCTGATTTCTTGACTGCTGTTTCCATGAGTGTTGATTGTGGATCTAAGTAAAATGAAATGTTTGATAACTTCAATCTTTTCTCCATTTATCATGATGTTACTTATTGGTCCAATTGGGAGGATTTTGTTTTTCTTTATGTTGAGGTGTGATCCATATTGAAGACTGTAGTGGCTGACCTTCATCAGTAAGTGCTTCAAGTTCTCTTCACTTTCAGCAAGCAAGATTATGTCATCTGCCTATTGCAGATTGTTAGTTACCCTTCCACCAATCCTGATGCCACGTTCTTCTTCCTGTGGTCGAGCTTCTTGGATTATTTGCTCAGCATACACATTGAATAAGTATGGTAGAAGGATACACTCCTGATACATGCCCTTCCTGATTTTAAACCATTCAGTATTCTCTTGTTCTGTTTGAACAACAGCCTTTTGGTCTATGTATAGGTTCCTCATGAGCACAATTCAGTGTTCTGGAATTCCTACTCTTCACAATGTTATCGATGATTTGTTATGAGCCACACAGTTAAATGCCTTTACATAGTCAATGAAACATAGGTATACAGCTTTCTGGTGTTCTTATTTTCAGCTAAGATTCATCTGTCATCAGCAATGATATCCCTCATTGTACATCCTCTTCTGAATCCAGCTTGCATTTCTGGAAGTTCCCTTTCAATGTACTACCACAACCATTTTTGAATTATCTTCAGTGAAATTTTACTTGTGTGTGATATTAACACTGTTGTTTGATAATTTCTAGATTCTGTTGGATCACCTTTCTTTGGAGTAGGCATAAATATGGATTTATTCCAGTTGGTTCTCCAGGTTTCCTGGCATAGACAAACAAGCATCTCCAATGCTATATCCACTTGTTGAAACATTTCAATCGATATTCTATCAATTCCTAGAGCCTTGTTTTCCACCAATTCCTTTAGTGCATCTTGGACTTTTTCCTTCAATACCATTGGTTTTTGATCATATGCTACATGCTGAAATGATTGAATGTTGACAATTCTTTTTCAGTACAGTAACTCTTTGTATTTCTTCCATCTTCTTTTGATGCTTCCTGCATTGTTCAATATTTTTCCCATAGACTCCTTCAGTATTGCAATGGGAGGCTTGAATTTTTCCTTCAATTCTTTCAGCTTGAGGAACGCTGAGCATGTTCTTCCTATTTGGTTTTCTAATGTTAGTTCTTTGCACATTTCATTATAATGCTTTACTTTGTTTTCTTGAGCTACCCTTTGAAAATCTTCTTTTCAGCTCTTTTATCATTTCTTCCATTTGCTTTAACTATCCTTTCAAGCGCAAGTTTCAGAATCTCTTCTGACATCCACTCTGGTCTTTTCTTCCTTTCCTTTCTATTTAATGACCTTTTGCTTTCTTCATGTATGATGTTCTTGATGTCATTGCACAATTCGTCTGGTCTCTTTGGTCACTGGTGTTCAGTGCATACAGTCTGTTCTTCAGGTGATCTCTCAATTCAGGTGGGATATACTCAAAGTCATATATTTTGGCTCTTGTGGACTTGTTTTAATTTATTTCACCTTCAGCTGAACTTGCAGATGAGCAATTTCTCTCCACCACCAGCTCCTGGCCTTGTTTTGACTGATGATATTGCACTTCTCCATTGCCTCTTTCCACCGATGTAATTGATGTGATTTCTCTGTATTCCATCTGGTGAGGTTCACAGGTATAGTAGCTTTATATGCTGTTGATCAAAGGTATTTGCAATGAATAAGTCATTGGTCTTAGAAAATTCTATCCTGTGAACTCTGGCATCTTTTCTGTCACCAAGGCCATATTTTCCAACAACAGATGATTCTTCTTTGTTTCCAACTTTCATATTCTAATCACCAGTAATCATCAATACCTCTTGATTGCATGTTTGGTCAATTTCTGACTGCAGATGTTTGTAAATGCCTTCAATTTCTTCATCTTTTGCTTTGGTAGTTTGTGCTTTAATTTGCATAATAATTGTGTTAACTGGCTTTCCTTGTAGGTGTATGAATATTATTCTATCACTGACAGTATTGTACTTCAGGATAGATTTTGCAATGTTCTTTTTCATGATGAATGCAACACCATTCATTTTCAATTTGTCATTCTCATAGTAGACCATATGATGGTCTGATTCAAAATGGCCAGTCCCAGTCCATTTCAGCTCAGTTATGCCTAGGATATCAATCTTCATGAATTCTATTTCATTTTGTCCCCTTACAATTTTCCTAGACTCATACTTTGTACATTCCACCTTCCAGTTGTTAATGAATGTTTGAAACTGTTTCTTCCCATTTTGAGTTGTGCCCCGTCAGGAGATGAAGATCCAGAAAGCTTTACTCCATCTATGTCATTGAGGTTGACTCTACTTTGAGGAGCAGCTCTTCCCCAGTCATATTATGTGCCTTCCAACCTGAAGAGCTCATCTTACAGCATTATATCAGACAGTGTTTCATGGCTATTCATAAAGTTTTCCAGTAATATATCAGACATTGTTTCACTGCTATTCACATGGTTTTCAGTAGCCAATTCTTTCAGAAGTCAATGGCCCCATTCTTCTTTCTAGTCTGTCGCAGTTTGGAAGCTCTGCTGGAACCTGTCCATGATGGGTGACCCTGCTGGTATTTGTACTACTGGTGGCAAGCCTTCAGCCTCACAGCAATATACAAGCCACCACAGTGCAAAAAACTGACAGATGAGTGGTGATTTCTCCTACTAGTTGGTATTTAATCCACTCCTTTATCCTTCCCTTTGAAGTTCAGGATTCCCTGATTATCCTCTGTATCTGTTTCAATTGGCTTCTTGTTTCTTTGTTGTAGAGGGTCTGGGTAGCTTGCCTGCCTATTTTGTCATCTTGCTGAAAGTCCCCTTAGGCTATTATCTTTCTATCTTCCTTTTACAATTAAAACAAAACAAAACAAAACAAAATACTTTTTTATTGTGCTTTGGGTGCAAATTTAACAGAGCAAATTTGTTTTACTTTTAATAGTTCATGCACATTTGATTTCACACTCTGATTACCACCCCTAAGCATAATAAACTCTCCTCCCTCCTCATTCCTGTGACTATCCCCTCCCTGTGCCCTTCACTATGCATTGGTGTCTGTCCAGCTTTCCCTGTGTGAATGCTGTGCCTTTGGTTTCTCGCGGCTGATTGCTGTTAGCAGTACATCTCCTTAGAGTTAGGTGAGTGCATCTCCCTAGGGTAGATGTCCTGCATGTAGGTCTTTCTACTGTTGGACTGAGAGCCAATCCGTGGAAGTGAGTCCCTTTCTAGGCCCAAAGGGTAACCTTGGGCCATAGTCTCAGGGGTTCCACCAGATTCTATCCAACCAGTAATTCTGGTCATTTTTGTGTTTTTGAATTCGTTGCACATTTTTTCACCCACTCTATCCAGAATCTCCAGTTTAGATCCTTTTCTGAGTGGTTGGCATTGGTAGCTGGGCACCATCTAGTTTGTCTGTTCTTGGGATCATGAAGGCTGAGGTCCTTGTGGTCCATGTTATCCTTGGACTAAATGTTTTCAGATACCTTTGATTTTCTTCATTCTTCTTGGATTCAGATGACAGGAGACCAATAGTTGTCTCTTAGATGGCTGCTTGAAAGCTTTTAAGACCCTAGTTGCTACTCACCAAAGTAGATTGTATAACAAGATTTTTATGTACTATGTTGTGCCAATTGAGCATGATGTCCCCTGAGACTATGGTTCCAAGTTGGCAGGCCTGGTTATTCTCTCTCTCAAGGTGTTTGGTTGTCTCCAAGAAGTTACTCCAACTCTGTCTTCTGTTGCTTCTGTAATGTGTGTGGCAATTTTGTAGCACAAGTGCATATGTAAGAGTATCTTCAGCCAAATCTATCCTTGGTCTAGGGTATATTCCTGTTCACCTACCTCAACCTGAACTTCTCACCTGTCTTATGCATTTATCTGTAGCCTGGTGTTTGGTGTTAGTGGTAATGCAGTATTGTGCATATACTAGTATTTGCCTTTGTTGTCTATATCTTATGTGCGTGTTTCAGTGTCCTTCCTTTCCCCAGTGTCATCATGCTAGTCACAGATGCTTTCCATACCATCCCTCCCCTCAATCAAATCAACATATGACCCCCAACTAATCTGAAATTTTCCTTCCCTTTCCCTCCCATCCCCAGTAACAAACAAAGGGAATTTCCCTCCCTAAGTAAAACCTTTCCTTGACTTTTTACAATAATGGGCTCATAAAATATTTTTCTTTCTGTGATTGACTTATCTTACTCAGCATAATGTCCTCCAAATTCATCCATGTTGTGAGATGATTTGTGTGTTCTTCATTATTGTTTAATTTTGCATAGTATTCCATTGTGTGATTGTACCATAGTTTGGTTATCCATTCATCGGTTGATGGGCATTTAGATCGTTTCCATCTCTTTGCTGTAGTGAATTGTGCTGTGATGAACATGGGTGTGCTTATGTATGTTCGTGTCCTGTCTTTTACCTCCTCAGGATATATTCCTACTAATAGAATTGCTGGTTCAAACATTATTTCTATTTTTAGTTTTTTTATGGAAATGACATACCATTTTCCATAATGATTATATGATTTTGCAATCCCACCAGCAGTGTATGAGAGTTCCTGTCTCTCTGCACCCTTGCCAGCATTTGTTATTTTCTGTCTTGTTGAACTTGCTATTATTGCTGGGGTGAGATGATAACTCATTGTTGTTTTTATTTGCATCTCTCTAATGGCTAATGATTGTGAGCACTTACTCATGTGTTTGTTGTCTGCCATTATATCTCCTTTAGTGAAGTATGTGTTCATGTCCTTGCCCATATTTGAATTGGATTGTTTGTCTTTTTGGTGTTGAGGTGTTGAAGTTTTCTATAAATTTTGGAGATAAGTCCCTTGTCAGATATATCATAGCCAAGTATTTTTTCCCATTTTGTAGGCTCTCTTTTTACCCTTTTGGAGAAGTCTTTCAATGTGCATAGGAGTTTAATTTTTAAAAGTCCCAGTCATCTAGCTTCTTTTCCACTCTAGGCTTTTATCTTTATGGGAATAGATTGCCAGGTCTTTTCTCTTGTGGAGCTACTGGTGGGTACGAATTGCTGACCTTTTGGTTAGCAGATCAGCATTAAGCCAGTGGGGCTCCTTATGGTACCTATTGTGGGCTAGAAACCCAGGCTAAATTTAAAGCTTACAGCTTCCTTCCCTTGGATAAAGGGTAGACCAGAATTGAATGGGCTTTTTAAATTGAGTCTTCCTTTAGTTCAATTCTTGGTGCTGAGATTGGATAGAACTAAATAGAATGACATTTTGGATGTAAGAAGATGGTTTTATGCTTTTTTGTATTTTTGTAAATATTATTAAATCTAGGTCTAGTGGTTCCTGGGAAGCAGACAGAGTTGTACCAGAGGGAGCTTGAGCAGTTAGGAGAGGGACAGTTTTTCTAGACCATGTTTCCTGATAGTGACAGAATGTCTCTTTGAAACAGAATTCATAAATCAGGATTGGAGACAGAAATGAATAGATATGTGAATTCATGAGTTGTCATGTTAATATCAACATGTAAAATTAGGTTATATAGAATGAGGGGATGTGGCCTTTGGAATGCATCTAAAATCCTTTCATATTCTCTGAGTATAGCAAACGTTAGTGCTTTTAGCCACAAGTTAGATCACCAGGCATCTTTCAATTTATTTTGTAAGTTCTTCAGAAAGAAGAGAGTACTTCACAAGCTTCAGATTCATTAGATCTAACACAATTCAACAAGCTTCTTTGTAGTTTCACAGAAAGTAGAGAGAATGAATAAGCAGACGCATGAATGCTGGCCCAGTTCATTAGGTGTCTATCTGTACCAGGGCCAGAAGAGACTGTCTACCAAATTGCTCCCTGGGATTTTTAGTAGCAGTGTCACTATTATTTTTTAAGGCTCTTCTACTATTACTGGCACATTTCCACATGTCACTGGAGCTTTCTCAACCTAAAACATTTTAAAAATTGAAGTATGTAAAAGTATATTCATATTAGGTTTATAGAATTTACCTTTTTGTTTGAGTGTTTGTTGAACTGGTTTCACAAATCCATTTGATAACTTATTGTGGTGGTTAAGTTTGTGTGTCAACTTAGCTGGGCCTGGTTGAGTGGCTGGACGGCTGAATGTAGTACTCCCCATGAAGAGGCTGGTAATTAAGTCCATGGTGGAATCTACTGGGAGCAGCTGAGAGCTGCCTTTGGGTATGTGGTCTGCTTCCCATATATAAGAAACAGTTTTGGGAATGGTCTTTAGCTTATGGCATACTTGAACCCTGCATTTGGCATGTTGTTGTTCAGCAGCTTGCCAACCTTGGGCCTTACAATGAACTTGAATTAATGGCCTGCCATGTGGTTTGGTAATACTGGGACTGTGCCATTTTATTTGTCGACCTTGGGCTTGTTAACCTCAGCAGCCAGTAGCTGCCTGAGTGAAGAGATGCTTCTAGCTTCAGTGGGCCAGAGCAAGAGGCAGAGCTGAAGCCCAAGGTTGAGGGGCTTTTGCACAGCCTCTAGAGCCTGGCACTTTGAACTGGGACTTCTAACCTCCCGAACTATAAGAGAATAATCTATTCCTGTTTATTCAAGCCATCCCATTTTTGTTATATTCTTGTCAGAGCAGCACTAGGTCACCAGAACATTTATATTTTTACTTTTTCTGTTTTTTCACCCCTCCTTTAATTCTCAGGATTCTTGATTTGTTGTTGGTATAATTCTTTTCAACAGACCACTGAATATCTTCTTCTTTATTAAAGGCTGAAAGGATGTATGTTATCGTTAAAGTCATTTGTAGCCATGGTTTTCACAAACACATGTTGTAATACTGCTGCTAAGGAAAGACTTCCATGTTTTAAATGTTCTAATTCATAAATATGTGAGATAGATTTGTGATTTGCAAATATATTTCATACTTCACTTGGACAAATAGTACATTCCTATTGTACCAAGATTGCATATCATTCCTTGGGTTATATGCAATTGCGTAAGATACTTTTATTTTTTTCCTTTTCCTGCAGAAGAACTTCCTCATTGGGTACTGTCAGCTATGAAGTGTTTGGCAAATTGTAAGTACTAATTACCTACCAATTTTATAAAATTAACAGAAATTAGTGCCCTGAATTGGAAGATATTTTCTGCTCGGTGGCCTGAGCACTGATTTGAAACCTGTGAGAATGACAGCTAACTGTTTTGATACAGACTACTGTGCTTTTATTTATAAATTTACTTGTGGCATAGTGAGAGGACTGAGTTATAGAAAAACTTAAAAGGAATTAAGTGCTTGTACTTTCTAGTAGATGTAATAATACTACAAATAATACTACTCCTTCTGACTGCTTCATCATAGAAGAGAAAGACATTAGTGATGTTGAATGTGCTATCGCAGCAGATTGCTGCCTGTTAACAGTTTAAGTTTACATTGCAGTTTTTATTCATAACTACTTACATGCATTCCCAAGGATCCTCTGTATTTATTGTATCAGTTTGCTCAACAGATCTTGTCTAAGGTAATCTTTCAAGTGAAAGAATACTGTTTTAGAAGATGATCTAACTGATAGGCAGGATGGTTTGGAAGGAGAAGAACCTACTTGCAGAGATATAAGAAAGGCTATTTTAGTAATTGGGAACTCTGGTGGTGTAGTGCCTGAGGCATTTAACTGCTAACCAGAAGGCTGGCGGTTCAAACCCACCAGCCACTCCTCAGAAGGAGGGTTGGGCAATCTACTTCCGCAGTGATACCACCTTGGAAACCCAAGGAGGGGTCGCTATGAGTCAGATCCGACTCGATGGCAGTGAGTTTGGTTTTTGGTTGGGTTTTAGTAATTTGAGTATAAGATGAGGCATCCTGGACCAGCATGGTTCTTCTGAGGATTTTTAGTAGACTTGGATGTAAGAGGTACTGCACAGGAATGAGTTAATATAGTATCTCACTAACACTGCCATTTTTCTGGAGATTTTCAGAAGGCTTACCCAAAAGAAGAGATTCTAATGGTTAATGGCTTAATCCCAAAAAAATGATTTTAGTGAGAGGAATTCCAGTTATTTTGGCAGATTGATAATGGTGATATTTGGTTTACAGTACCTTTTGTTGTTGTTGTTTTTGGTGCTATTAAGTTGATATTTTACTCATAGTGACCCCATGTGACAGACTAGAACTGCCCTACAGGGTTTTCTTGTCTGTAATCTTTATGAGAGAATATGGCCAGGTCTTTTTCCCCTTGAGCTGCTGGGTGGGTCCGGACTGCCAACCTTCTGGTTAGTAGCAAAGTGCTTAACTGTTTGCACCATCTGAGAACCTCACAAAATACCCCAGAGAGGTAGTTTCTTTCCTTTGGGTAGGACTATCATATAGACAGTATAGTTTTCTTGAATTAGTACATCCTGAATTGTTGACTTAACTGTAGTTAATTTTGTTTGAGGGAGCTCTGGTAGCATAATACTAAGGCACTTGACTGCTAACCAGAAGGCTGGCGGTTCAACCCACCAGCCACTCCTCAGAAGGAAGGTTGGGCAATCTACTTCCATAGTGATACTGTCTCGGAAACCCAAGGAGGGGTCGCTATGAATCGGGTCCAACTCTATGGCACATAACAACAACAACAACAATTTTGTTTGATTATACAATGGAACTCAATATACTGTGGGTAATTATAGTAGTGATAGATGGGAAATGATTAGATACTATCATTATGAATGTGATTAGCAATGTTAATTCATGTGAAGCATAAAGTCTTCTGAGTTTTAGTATTAAAATAGTCATTGATTTTTGGTTAATATTTTGGAAACTCTGAGATGCAAAATACTTTGATTTTAGTTTGAAGGAGTGCTTTTTATTCTTCCTGCACAATCACTTGAAATAAATTAACTTTAAATTATATCTTTGGCCAGAGACAGAAATGATAAGACAGAAGATAAAAATGGGAAGCTAAATTGCCCATTTACTAACTCCTGGAAAACCAAGGATTTGGAAGTTTATCAGCTGGGAATGAATAGAGGAAGCCACTATAACATATCTGGGCTATCTGGGCTATATTATATAGTAAAGGAGCTCTGGTAGCATAGTGGCTACAGCACTTGACTGCTAACCAGAAGGCTGGCGGTTCAAACCCACTAGCCACTCCTCAGAAGGAAGGTTGGGCAATCCTACTTCCGTTGTGATACTGCCTCGGAAACCCAAGGAGGGGTCGCTATGAGTCGGGGCCGACGCGACGGCACATAACAACAACAACAACAACAATTATATAGTAAAGTGTAGATTCAGATATGTTTGTGATGTTGAATTTCTAGTGATTACTAAATTGTAGTGCAAAGTATAATTTTCCCTATAGTTGGATGTATACATGAAACCTTAAACTTCTGCAGAAAGGTTATAATAACTGCAATTACATATCAATGGAGAGGAGGGATATAAGGAGTGACTTTGTAATGACCTTTACATGTGTGAAGTGGTTTTATATTAGGTGTAAATTCTTGGGAACAGGCAACATATCTGACATATGTAAAGTATAATGCTTTGTGAATGACTGGCATGCAATCAGATGTTTATTCATGTGTCAAAGGAAAAAAAAGAAAAAGATGGCCCAAAGGGCATTGGTAGCCTCTTGAGTAGCTGTGTTATAGTTAATTACATGGTATGGCTTTTCTAGCTATGGTCTTTGTAACTCCCACTTTGCCATGAGCAGCTGAGTAGCTGACTGTTAGTTATCCACCTGGTGTATTTCTGTTGAAGCAGCATGAAGCAATCTTCTGGGAAGTTCACTCTCAGATGTATAGAATTCTGATGTTGGGATTGGTTAGTTTTGCTGCTCTGCCAGGCTCAAAAAGAGCCCTACTAGAAACAGAAGGAATCTCTCTCTCTCTGACTGCTGGCTGAAAGAGACACACTGTTGAGAGAGACATGCTTGCTGAGAGAGAGACACGAGGGAGATGCACTGCTGAGAGAGAGACTGCCAACAGAGACTGAGAGAGACTGCTGACTGAGTGACATGGCTGGCTGTGAGAGATGGCTGGTAGAGAGAGACTGAGTGCATTCCTGAACTTGAATTGTAGCCTGTTGTTTCCCTAATAAACCCCATAATCTGTGAGTTCTGTGTGGCCATGGCAGAACATAATCTGTGAGTTCTGTGTGGCCATGGCAGAAATTATTGAACTTAGTAGAGGTGGTAGGTGCTGTGGGAGAGACAGTTGGTGTAAAGGTTGGTAAGAGGGCTGGAGGGTGGTGGCATGTCTGGCCTCATAAGAACAGACCTTGGGCTGCTGATGGTGATTCTGTCTTCCTCTTGTGTAGTTAGAGGAGGTTAGAAGATGTTGCCTCCCTGCCCTTTTAGCAGGAGCTTTATAAAAATCACTGATTTTTCCATTAGTGTATTTAGCCCCCCCAATTTACTTGGGCCTCATTAAAATTCTGACATGTTCCTCATCCTCCTAACTCTTAATTAGTCCAGAATCATCATAATCTTCTACAGTGTAATAGAAGGATAGGTAGATTATACATTTTGAAGGTCGTCTTTTCTGTAGCTGTGTTGACTCCTTTCCGTTTAGATGATCCTGCATTTATTGTAGGCCATGTGCCTGTCCTTTTGCTGTATGGATACATATGCTGTTTTTTAGCCAGCCTCCTGGTTAGACATAGAATGAGGGATTGATGCTTTGTAAATATTTCCTCTTTAATTTTTAAAAATCAGGTTAACTGTGTTTTTCTTCATTGTACATGTTGGTCACAAGAACTCATGCAAAAATGTATATGAACAAATCAAAGTATTTCTTGTCCAGAATGTCAGGAGTAACATTTGTAACAACTCTAGATTTAAAAATATTCATCCTGAGGTTTGAGATGATTAAGAAGCAAAACATCTTTAAAAATATGACCTTCTCTCATAGTGCTCATTATGCGCTAGCAGTTTTAGAGAAATTATTTTTTTTTATTGCACATTTCCAACATGGATGATGAAATATTCACAAAGGGATATAACTGCTTAGAATGAACCGCATACTTATCCTGGTAGGGAGTAATTCTAGCACTGTGTATTGCTTGCTGAGACATATCAAACTAATTATTTCAGTAGACTAAGCTTGGAATTTTTCAGAAGAGGAAACAAAAATTGGCAACATTTGCTCCTAGGTTAATGTGGTACCACATGCATTGATCTTTCATAATTTTCAATATTTTTGCCAATCAAATTGTTATTTATTTTTTTAAATATATTTTATTGAAATATAATTTATGTACAGTGAAATACACAAAACTAAAGTGACATGAGTCAGTGCATTTTTTTTTTTTTATTGCAGGGTTTCCTCCCCTCCCGTCCCACCCCTTGTAACCAACAAATAAAGTTTCCTTCCATATATAAAGCTTTCCTTGACTTTTTACAATAATGACCTAATACTATACTTGTCCTTCTATGATTGACTTATTTCACTCAGCATAGTATCTTCCAAGTTCATCTGTGTTATGTGGTGTTGTGCAGATTGTACATTATTCTTTAGTGTTGCATAGTATTCCATTGTGTGTATGTGCCATGGTTTTGGTAGACCTCTTTCATCGTCATAATCATTACATTTACTCAGCACCAGAAGAAGTACCTGTGAATGCTTTTGGAATTATGGCAGATGTGGATATCTGAGCCTGTTGTATATTTGGTTATGGCATGATCCATTTATTTATTTATTTATTATTTTTTAATTGTGATTTGGGTGAAAATTTACAGAGCAAATCCACTTTCCATACAGCAGTTCACATACACTTTGTCTCATGACATTGACCACAATTTACCACAATGCAACATCTCCCCTCCTACTTCCTCCCGATATTTACCTCTTCCCTGTGTCCATCCCTCCAGGTACTCCTGCCCACTGAGCTGTCTCCCTGTGCATAAGCAGCCCTTCTTTCTCCCATGATTGTTCTCTCCAAGGAGTGTATCTACCTCAGGTACATGTTCAACTCATATGCCTGTCTATTGTTTGGCTGGAAACCACAGGCTTCAATTACAGACCTGAAGGGCAGCTAAGGGCCATATTCTCAGTGGTTCCACCAGGCTCTAGGCATGATCCATTTATGATGAACCATCTTAATGATCAATTGGAAGACTATCTGCCCAACTCTGTCAATCGGGTGGGCAGGGGAGAGCCTTCAGACAGCAGGAAGCAGTGGCAGACAGGACCAGTGGCCAAAACAGGTAAGGCAGTTGGGGGAGAGCCCGCAGGCAGCAGGAAACAGTGGCAGACACAGCCAGCAGGAACAGGTAGAGGGAAGCCCAGGAAGTGAGCAGAGTGGTTGGAACAGCTAAAGGAGACAAGCTTGTCTGTTGGTTTGTCATACTGTGGTGGCTTGTGTGTTGCTGTGAGGCCAAAGGCTGTGCCAGCAGGGGTGCCTTTGGTGGACTGGTTTCGGTGGGCTTCCAGACTGAGACAGACTCAGAAGAAGGAAGAGGACATCCACTTCTCAAAGAATTGGCCAGTGAAAACCTTATGAATAGTAGTGACAAACTGTCTGATATATTACTGGAAAATTTTATGAATATCCCTGAAACATTGTCCAATACAGTGCTGGAAGATGAGCCCCTCAGATCAGAAGGGACTCAGAACATGACTGAGAAAGAGCTGCTCATCAGAGTAGAGCCTACCTTAACAATATGGATAAAGTAGAGCTTTCGAGACCTCCATTTGCTGAAGTGGCATGACTCAATATGAGAAGAAGCAGCTGCAAACATCCATCAATAATTGGAACATGGAATATACGAAGTATGACTAACAAAATTGGAAGTTGTCAAAAATGGAACGCATAAAGATTGATATCCTAGGCATTAGTGAACTGAAATGGACCAGTTTTGCCCATTTTGAATCAGACAACTATATGATCTACTATGCCAGGAATGATAAATTGAAGAGGAATGGCATGGCATTCACTGTCACTAAGAATGTTTCAAGATCTATCCTGAAGTATAATGCTGTCAGTGATAGAATAATATCCATACACCAACAAGGAAAACCAAAGTGGCAGGGAGGCCACATCTTCTGACCTTCATTAACCCCAGAAGAGGAAGATAGAATCACCATCAGTAGCCCAAGGCCTATTCTTGTGAGGCCAAGCATACTGCCTCCCTCCAGCCCTTTCACCAACTGTTCCTCCCACAGCACCCACCACCTCTCTGCTGGGTTTGATAATTCACTGCAATGGCCATACAGATTATGGGGTTTCTTAGAGAAGCAACGGGCTACAATTCAAGTTCAGGAACATGCTCAGTCTCTCTCAGCCTTCTGTCTCTCAGCTGACAGTCTCTCTCAGTCTCTTTCCCAGCAGTGTGTGTCTCTTGGTGTCTCTTTCCCAGCAGCACGTGTTTCTCAGTCTCTCTCTCAGCAGTGTTTGTCTCTTGTCTCTCTCTCTCAGCAATGTGTGTCTCTCACATCTCCCAGTTGGCAGTGGGAGATTGCTTCTGCCTCTAGGAGGGCTCCTTTTGAGCCTGGCAGAGTGACCAAATTAACCAATCCCAACATCAGAATTCTATACACCTGAGAGAGCACGAACTTCCCAGAAAGTTACTTCATGCTGCTCCCACCAGACATAACCCAGGTGGATAACTTTAACAATCAGGACCTACTCAGTTGCTCACAACACAAATTCTACCATGGAGTTTACAAAGAACTATGGCTAGAAAAGCCACACTGTGTAACTCACTACACAACTACTATTATTCAAATTTACATACCAACCACCAAAGGCAAAGATGAGGAAATTGAAGATTGTTACCAACTTCTGCAGTCTGAAATTGACCAGACATACAATCAAGATGTGCTGGTGATTGGGATGCAAATGTTGGAAACAAAGAAGAATCATCAGTAGTTGGAAAATTTGCCTTGGCGATAGAAATAATGCTGGAGATCTCATGATAGAATTTTGTAAGACCACTGACTTATTCATTTCAAATACCTTTTTTTCAACAACACAAATGGCAGCTGTACACATGGACTTCACCAGATGGAGTCCACAGGAATCAGATTGACTACATCTATGGCAGGAGGTGATGGAGAAGCTCAGTATCTTGAGCCAAAACAAGGCCAGGAGCTGATTGTGGAACAGACCATGAACTTCTCATTTGCACATTCCAGTTGAAGTTGAAGACAATTAAAACAGGTCCACAAGAGCCAAAATATGACCTTGATCATATCCCTCCTGAATTTAGAGACCATTTAAAGAACAGATTTCATCGACTGAACACCAATGACCGAAAACCAGAGGAATTGTGGGATGACATCAAGAGCCTCATCCATGAAGAAAGCAAAAGGTCATTAAAAATACTGGAAAGGAAGAAAAGACCAAAATGGATATTAGAAGAGAGTCTGAAACTTGCCTTTGAGCAGAGAGTGGCTAAAGCAAATGGAAGAAATGACAAGATAAAAGAGCTGAACAGAAGATATTAAAGAGCAGCTTGAGAAGACAAAGTCAATTAATACAATGAAATGTGCAAAGACATGGAGTTGGAAAGCCGAAAGAGAAGAACATGCTTGGTATTTTCTCAAGCTGAAAGAACTGAGGAAACAATTTAAGCCTCAACTGAAAAATTCTATGGGCAATATATTGAATGATGGAGGAGACATCAAAAGAAGATGTAAGGAATACACAGAGTCACTGTACCAAAAAACTTGGTTGATGTTCATCCATTTCAGGAGGTGGCATGTGATTAAGAACCAATGGAGTTGAAGGAAGAAGTCAAAGCTGCACTGAGGGGAGTGGCAAAAAACAAGGCTGCAGGAATTGACAGGATACCCATTGAGATGTTTCAACAAGCACATGCCCCACTGGAGGCATTCACTTGACTATGCCATAAGATTTGGAAGACAACTGCCTGGCCGACTGACTTGAAGAGATCCATATTTGTACCCATTCCAAAGAAAGGTGATCCCACAGAATGTGGAAATTATTGATCAATATCATTAATACTGCATGCAATTGAAATATTACTGAAGATAATTCACAAAGGATTGCAGCAGGATATTGGCAGAGAACTTCCAGAGATGCAAGCTGGATTCAGAAGAGGACGTGGAATGAGGGATATCACTGGTGATGTCAGACGGATCTTGGCTGTAAGCAAAGAATACCAGAAAGATGTTTACTTGTCTTTTATTGACTATGCAGAAGCATTTGATTGTGTGGATCATAAATTATGGATAACATTGAGAAGAAAGGGAATTCCAGAACACTAAACTGTGCTTATGAAGAACACGTACATAGACCAAGAGACTATCATTCGAATAGAACAAGGGCTGCATAGTTTGAAATCAAGAAGGAAGTGCATATCCTTTCACCATACTTATTCAATCTGTATGCTGAACAAATAATCCGAGAAGGTGGACTATATGAAGAAGAATGTGGCATCAAGGTTACAGGAAGACTCATTAACAACCTGTGTGATGCAGATGGCTGAACTTTGCTTGCTGAAAATGAGGATAACTTGAAGTGCTCACTGAATAAGAGTGAAGACTACAGTATGCAGTATGGATTACACTTCAATATAAAGAAAACAAAAATCCCCACAATGGGACCAATAAGCAGCATCACGATAAATGGAGAAAAGATTGAAGTTGTCAAAACTTCATATTACTTGGTTCTACAGTTAACACCAATGGAAGCAGTAATCAAGATATCAGATGTCATACAGCATTGGGCAAATCTGCTGCACCCTTGCAGCAGATGTTTCCTTGACTACTAAGGTGCGCTTCATGCAAGCCATGGTATTTCAATTTCCTCATATGCATGTGAGAGTTGGAAAATGAAAAAGGAAGACCAAAGAAGAGTCGATGCTTTTTTTTTTTTCCTTGTTTGTATATATATTTTTTTAATTGTGATTTGGGTGAAAATTTACAGAGCAAATTCACTTTCCATACAACAGTTCACATATACTTTGTCTCATGTCATTGACCACAGTTTACAACAATGCAACAGCTCCCCTCCCACTTCCTCCCCATAGTTACCTCTTCCCAGTGTCCATCCCTCCATACTCTCCTGCCCCCTGAGCTGTCTCCCTAT
>NW_006922365.1:837703-838985 GCF_000298275.1 Orycteropus afer afer
GTATTTTCACGCAAATTCTTCTTCTAGTTGGGGTTTAGTCCACTTTTGTATCCTTCCCTTCAAGGCTCAGGGGTCCAAGATTATCTTCTGTGTTTGTGTTAATTGGTTTCCCTTTTCTTTGTTGAAAAGCGTCTGTGCAGTCCTTCTGCCTAGTCCGCCATCTTGCCGGAACTCCCCAATATTTTAATTTTTAAAAGGTCCCAGTCATCTTGCTTCTCTTCCACGTCTTGTGTGTTCTGGGTTATGCTTGGTAGTCTATTTATGCTAAATCAGGGCTCCTATATTTGCCCCTATTTTATCTTTGATGAGCTTTATACTTAATGGATTTTACATTTAAGTCTTTGATCAATTTGAGTTTGTTTTTTGTGTATGGGGTTAGGTATGGGTCTTGTTTCATTTTTGTGCAAGTGGATATCTAATTTTGCCAGCACCATTTGTTAAAGAGGCCATCTCTTCCCCATTTAATGGGTTTTGGTCCTTTGTCAGAGAGCAGCTGTCCATAGATGGATGGGTCTATATCTGGACCTCGACTCTCTTTCATTGGTCTGTCTGTCTATCATTGTACCAATACCATGCTGTTTGACTACTGTGGCTGTATAGCAGATTTTGAGATCCGGGAATTTGAGACCACCCATTTTGTTCTTCTTCAGTAGTGGTCTGCTTATCCAAGTCTCTTTCCTTTCCATATGAAGTTAGTAATTGGTTTTTCCTGGAGCTCTGGTAGCATAGTGCCTAAGGTACTTGACTATTAACTAGAAGTCTGGCGGTTCAAAGCCACCGGCCACTCCTTGGAAGGAAGGTTGGGCAATCTACTTCCATAGTGTTACCACCTCAGAAACCCAAGGAGGGGTCCCTATGGGTTGGGTCTGACTTGATGGCACATAACAACAATTGTTTTTTCCATATCCTTAAAAAAGTTTGATGGTATCTATAATGGGATTGCATTAAATGTGTAGATTGCTTTGAGTATTTTTGACATTTTCACAATATTCAGTCTTTGTATCCACGAACAAGGCTGGTTCTTCCATTTATGTAGATCCTTCGTAGTTTCTTGTAGTAGTGTTTTATAGTTTTCTTTGTATAGGTCCTTTGTGTCTCTCGTAAGATTTATTCCTAGACGTTTTATCTTTTTAGTGGATATTATAAATGGTATTGCTTTCCTTATTTCCTTTTCAGAGGGCTCTTTGTTGATGTAGAGGAATCCAACTGATTTTTTTTATGTTGAGCTTGTATCCTGCCACTTTGCTGAACCTCTGTATTAGTTCCAGTAGTTTTTTTTTTT
>NW_006922365.1:840505-854305 GCF_000298275.1 Orycteropus afer afer
TTTCTAGGAATTTTTTTTTTTTTTTTTTTTTTTTTTAAATTTCACTTTTTACTTCTTCTGGTACCCAGTAGTTTTTGAGCAGTGTATTGTTGAACTTCCACGTTTGATGTTTTTTGTTTGGTCCTGCTATTATTAATTTCTAATTTTATAGCATTGTGGTACAAGAAGATGCTTTGTAGTATTTCAATGTTTTTGAATTTATTGAGGCTTGTTTTATGTCCTAATGTATGATTTATTTTGGAGAATGATCCATGTGCCCTGGAGAAAAATGTGAATTGTGCTTTTGTTGGGTGGAGTGGTCCATATATGTCTATGAAGTTCAGTTGGTTGATTGTATGGTTGAATTTTGTATCTTTGTTGAGTTTTTTTCTAGTTGATCTGTCCCTCCTTGGAAGTGGTGTGTTAAAGTCTCCTACTGTAGCATAGTGGCTAAGGCACTTGACTGCTCACCAGATGGCTGGCGGTTCAAACCCATCAGCCACTCCTCGGAAGGAAGGTTGGGCAATCCTACTTCCGTAGTGATACTGCCTCGGAAACCCAAGGAGGGGTCGCTATGAGTCAGGGCTGACTTGATGGCACATAACAACAACAACAACAACTGCTAATGTAGTTGGAAGGAAGGTTGGGTAATCTACTTATGTAGTGATACCACCTCGGAAACCCAAGGAGGGGTCGCTATGAGTTGGGGCTGACTCCACAGCACATAACAACAACAACAACAACAACAACAACTACTACTACTACTATTGTAGAGTTGTCTGTTGTCCCTTTCAATTCAATTAATATTTGATTCATGTATTTTGGAGCACTTTTCAATGGATGTGTAGATATTTATTATCATAATGTCTTTTTGGTCAATTGACCCTTGCAGCATCATATACTGACCTTCTTTGTCTCTTATGTTGTCTTTCACCCTAAAGTCTATTTTATCATAAATTAATATTGCCACTCCTGCTCTTTTTTGGTTTCTGTTGTCTTGGCATTTTTTTTCCCCCACCCCTTAACTCTTAATTAGTTTTTATCTTTGTGTCTAAGGTGTGTCTCTTGTAGGCAGCATATCAATGGGTCTTCTTTTCTTATCCAGTCTCCCACTCTCTTTCTCTTGACTGGTGCATTTAGTCCATTCATATTGAGTGTAATTAGTGATAGGTATGAATCGATTGCTGTCATTCTATTGTGTTTTTTTGTCATGTTGTTGGAGTTTCCTTGGTCCATATACTTTTCTATGATGTCATTCTGTTGTCAAGTGTTTCCTTTCTTTTCTTCTTTACTGTTGGTTTTGTGCTTACTAGACCAATATGTTTTCCTTCTTTCTGAGTTTGCTTAGGGGGATTGTTAATTTTCTCTGTGGTTACTTTGGACTGAATTCTTGTCTCTATATTTTTGGAACAGTCTGTTTGATGAGGATATTGTTTTGTTTTCCTCTACATTTTGAAATTTTGTACCTAGAAGTTTTATTCCCTCTATTTGGTTAGTTGCTGCTGTCGTGTGCAGATTGACTTCCTTGTTTTTTAGTGTACAGTGTTTTATGGGCTTATTTTGAGTATCTGTTTCTGGTTTTAGTGTTGATCTCATGTGTCCTGATTTTGTTTTTTCTGTTGTGCGTTCTCTATTGGAGGGACTTCCTTAAGCATTTCTTGTAGGCTTGGTCTGTTTTTCAAAACATCCCTTAATTTCTGTCTGTCTGAGAATGTCTTGATTTCACCCTCATATTTGATGGACAGTTTGGCTGGATATAGAATTCTTGTTTGGAAGTTCTTTTCCTTCAGTCTTTTATATATGCCATCCCATTGCCTTCTTGCCTGCATGATTTCTGCTGTGTAATTGGAGGTCAGCCTAACTGGTTGATTATCATAAGTAATATTTCTTTTGTCCCTGGCAGCTCACTAAATTCTTTGTTTGTGTTTGGTTTTGTAGAGTTTGATTATGATGTCTTGGTGATTTTCTCTTGGGATCTATCTTGTATGGAGTTCATTGAGCTTCTTGGTCAAATATCTTTTCTTCCTTCATGAGATGGGGGAAATTTTCTGTTAGCAAGTCTTCCACAATTTTCTCAGTATTTTTTTATTCCCTGCTCGTCTTGTTCTGGTATTCCAATGAGGCATATGTTGTTTCTTTTGTGTCATCCCATATAAATCTTAGGTTCTCTTCATTTCTCTTAGATCTTTGTTCTGATTTTTCATCATGCAGGCTAGTGTCAAGGAATTTATCTTCTACTTGGGAAATGTGTTCTTCAGCCACTTCTAGCCTAGTCTGTGCTTTCACTGTGTTGTGTAATTCTGTAGTTTTAGTGTTAATCTTTTGGATTCCTAACTGGATGTTTCTGTATGAGTTCTGATTGTGTATTAATCTTGTTATTTTGTTTTTGAATGTTTTTCCTGATTTATTCCAGAGTACTGTCTGTGTTCTCCTTGCTTCTGTTTGGGATTTCCTTAAGCTCTTGTAGAGTTCTATAAACATACCTTCTAAATTCCTTCTCAGATAATTCTATTGCCTCTTCATGCTCCATGTTTAATGAGTTTTTGTCTGGTGTTTTATTTCTATTGTGTTGTCCTTTTTTTTTAATTTGAGGTTGCCTGTTTTTTCCTTGACACTTTGAAGTTGTTGTCTTTAACTGTTAGGTATGTATTGATTTGTTTAGACTTGGTTTTATGTTTAAATATATTTGCAGTGGTGGAGCTGTGCATTTTTTTTTTTTTCCTTTTTGGTTATTAATTCAGGTGTGTTGGGTTGCTCTGCAATTTTCCTTGTGTTGATGGAGTCACTGTAGGGAATATGGATACAGGTCTCTGTTCATTGTGAAGGGGATTTAGAGTTAGGACAAGTAGGTGTTGTGGTGGCTTACTGTGGCTTTCTGTTGGGTGAGGCAAGGGAGAAGGGGGAAAAAGAAGAAGAAAAGTAAAAAGAAAAAAAAACCCAGGCATCAGCAGTGAGACCCCGCTTTCCACATTTCCGTAATTGCTGCTGTTTCTGGAGTTTTGTTTGCAGTCTGCTTGGGAGGGCTACCAATGATGACATTTTGTTGTCACTCACAGACCCATGGTTCAAAATCAGAAAAGACCCCAGTGGTTAGGGAGCCGTTACTTTCCACTTGGATTGGAAAGCCACAAAAATCCCGTACTCTGGTGTGCTCTGTGCTAAAAAGCTGTTGTGGAAGAGCTGAACCTCAGCCTTGCACTGTGAGCTTGACCCAGGGCCTGACTGCCTGTAGCAAGTTTCCTCCCTTCCCCCTTTCTGCTTTCACCTCAGTGGTGACTTGAACCATAGGGGTTTCTGCTCTATTTCTCAGAAAATTTGTCCACTCACTCTGCATAGTTCCCAAGGTTACCATCAGAAGCTGCTATTGTGGGTAGTCTGAGATCCCGAAGCTGCCAGTGGTTCCCTGATGTACCCCCCCCCCTTTTTTTTTCCCTCTGTGGCTTTCTCCAGTATTGTTAGGAGTTTTCTGCCTACTGGCCAGGCAGATTCATTTATTTTTATTTTTCCTGGCTGTTTACCCTGCTTTATTTTTTCCTCCTTCTCTACTAAATCAGGCCTTTTCTAACTTATTGAGCTGTTGACAGCCCCAGAATTCCTGCTTCAAACTGCTACACCTAGTTTTTCAGACATTAAGATGCTAGAGGGAACAAATGCGTGGGCTACATGTATGATACCATCTTACTGGCTCTCTGTTATTCTAATGTTGAACTATACTTGCATACCTGGTATGAACCCCACTTGGTCATTGTGTATTATTTTTTTGATATGTTGTTGGAGTCTGTTAGCTAGTATTTTGTGAAAGACTTTTGCATCAATATTCATGAGAGATAATGATCTATAGTTTTCCTTTGTAGTGACGTCTTTGCCTGGTTTGAGTATCAAGGTTATGCTTGCTTCATAAAATGAATTTGGGAGGATTCCATCCTTTTCCATGTTCTGGAGTAGTTTGAGTAGGATTGGTGTCAGTTCTTCTCTGTATGTTTGGGAGAATTTGTGAGTGAAACTGTTTGGGCTAGGGTTTTTTTTTTTGTTGTTGTTGTTGATAATTTTTTAAATGACCTATTCAGTTTCTTCTTTTGTTATGGGTCTTTTTAAATTTTCCACCTCAGCCTCTGTTAGTTGAGGTAAGTAGTATGTTTCTAGAAATCTGTCCACTTCTAGATTTTCGAATTGTTGGAGTATAGTTCTTCACAGTATCCTGATATCCTTTTAATTTCTGTTCTCTTGTGGCGTCGCCTAGTTCATTTCTTACTTCTGTCATTTGTATTCTCTCCCTGTTTTCCTTTGTTAAATTTGCCAGTGGTTTGTAAATTTTATTGATCTTAAAAAAAAAAAAAAAAAACTTCTAGTCTTGTTGATTTTTTCTATTGTCTTTCTGTTTTACTTATTTCTGTGTGAATTTTTATTATTCTGGTGACTGTGGGATTTTTTTGCTGCTCTTTTTCTAATTGTTGGGTATGTTGGCTTAAGGTGTTGATTTGGCCTGTTTTTCCTTTTTTGATGTGTGCATTTATAGCTATAAATTGTCCTCTGATCACTGCTTTTGCTGTGTCCCAAAGATTTTGGTATATTGCATTTTCATTCTCATTTGATTCAAGGAATTTTTTAATTTCATTTTTTATTTTTTCTATTACCTAGTCCTTTTCAAGGAGGGTGTTATTCAGTTTCCATGTGTTTGTTCTTTTTCCATTCATCTTCCTATTGTTGATTTCTAATTTGATAGCATTGTGATCTGAGAAGATGTTTTACAGTATTTCAATGTTTTTAAATATATTAAGGCTTGCTTATGGCCTACCATATGGTCTATCCTGGAGAATGTTCCACGTGCACTGGAAAAGAATGTATATTGTGCTGTTGTTGGATGTATATGGTGTATTAAAGTCTCCTACTATGACTGTGGAGTCATCTATTTGTCTTTTCAGTTCTGATAGAGTCTGGTTTATGTATTTGGGGGCTCTTTCTTTGGGTGCATAGATGTTTATTATTGTTACGTCTTCTTGTTTAGTCAATCAATTAATCAATATAATGTCCTTCCTTGTCTCGTATGGTGGTTTTTGTCTTAAAGTGAATTTGATCAGAAATTAATATTGCCACTCCTGGTCTTTTTTGGTTTCCATTTGCTTGATATATCTTTTCCCAATCTTTGATTTTTAGTCTGTTTTTACCTTTGTCTCTAAGGTGTGTCTCTTGTAGACATCATATTGATGGGTTATGTTTTCTTATCCATTCTGCCACCCTGTGTCTCTTGAGTGGTGCATTTAATCCATTAACATTCAATGTAACTATCGACAAGTATGAATTGGTTGCTGTCATTTTGTTATGTGTTTTTTCATGGTGTTCCTGCTCTCTTTCTTCTGTATAATTTTCTGTGCTGAGCTCTTTGTGTTTATGATTCATGTTATCATTTCTTTTGTTGCTGTTGTTTTAGTATTTTCTAAGTATTTGTTACCCTCTTTCTATTGTGATGTGAAGGTTTATCTTTTTTCTTTGAGGTTACTCTGTGATTTATTATTTTCTACCCAAGTTTAGAACAGTCCATTCCATCTTGACTTCCCCACCATTTAGAAGTTGTGTAATGACAATATTTTTACCCTCTTTTTGGTTTGTAGTTGTCCTCATTTGTCAATTGATGTCTATGGTTCCCTGTTTATAATCCTGTAAGTTTATTTCTCTTTGGATACTTCCATAGCTGTGTTAGTTTCTGGGTTATCTCATTTTGTGTATTAATGGTTGGTTGTTGTTTAATTCTTTGTTCAAAGACTCCCTTTCTTATCTCTTGTAAGGTTGGTCTGTTTTAACAAATTCTCTTAATTTATGCTTATCTGGACATCTAATTTTACCATCATCATATTTGAGGGACAATATTACTCAGTATACAATTCTTGTTGCAAATTTTTTTCTTTCAGGGTTTCATGTATACAATCCCATTACTTTCTTGCTTCCATAGTTTCTGGTGAGAAATTGATTAGTCTTATTGTTTGTCCTTTGTATGTAACTTTTCATTTTTCCTGTGCTGCTTTCAGGATTCCATCTTTGTTTTTGGTTTTGGTGAGTTTGATGATATGTCTTGGTGATTTTCTTTTGGGGTCTACCCTGTTTGGTGTTTATTGGAGTTCCTGAATGGATACATTCTCATTTTTCGTCCTACCAGGGAAGTTCTTTTCCAACAAATCATGGTCAGTTTTCTCAGTAGTTTTCCTTTTTTCTTCCTGTTTTAGAATTCCAAGTACATATAGGTTATTCCTTTTTATGGTTTCCCACATGAATCTTAGGCTTTCTTCATTTTGCTTTGATCTTTTTTCTGATTGATCCCTTTACAAAGAAGTATTCAGGTATTTATCTTCAATCTCCTTAATTCTGTTTTCCATTGATTCGCTTCTACTCCTTTGCTTTTTCAATGTGTTATCTATTTCTGAAAATTTAGTATTTATTTTCTGGATTTCTATCTGTAGATTTTGTATCATTTTTAATTTTTCATTTATTTTGTCATTTTGTTCTTGTATTTTCTTCTGAAATTGTTCTAGGGTTTTGTCCTTATTTTCCTTAATTTTTTTTAGTGTTTTCCTTGATCTGTCTCTCAGTCATTTGAAGATACCTAAATATAATTCTTTTGAATTCTTTCTCAGGGAATTCCAATGCTATTAGTGTTTTCTTTGATCTGTCTCTCAGTCATTTGAAGATAGCTAAATATAATTCTTTTGAATTCTTTCTCAGGGAATTCCAGTGCTGCTTCTTCCTCAGTGATGTGTTCTGGGTCTGTATCATGCTCCCTTGTTTCTACCACTTTATCTTGCTTCTCTGTGTGGACTCTGGTCGTCTGTTGTCTCTTAGACATTGTGATGTTGTTGTATTTAGATCTCTGCTAACTTTTTAGTCATTTGTGTCTTCAATGTCCTTGTGGTCCCTGGCAAGTGGAACCTATTTTTAGATTCCTAGAATCTGAGAAAACACTGTTACATTAAATATCCAAAATGGTAAACTGCTTGTGAACATTCAAAATGTCTGTGCCCTCAGGACAGCCAAAAGTCCACAGCTCAGCCTGTATCCCTCTTTGTTGCTTCCGCTTTCATTCATCAGCCACCAGAGCAGTCCTCCATGCAGCCCCTGGGTAGTAGGGCTGATTTTTAGGTTAATTCTTAGGTTCTAACACCAGTTGGCAATATCCAAGCTATCCTTGCCGTCAGGATTGCTGACAGACTGCCACTTCGTACGTCTCCTTTTTCGGTGTTTTTGTGCAGGTTCTTCTACTAGTTGACATTTAATCCACTTCTGTGTCCTGCCTTTCAAAACTCAAAGCTCTGTGATTATCTTCTGTATTAATGAGTTCCCCTTTTCTTTGCTGAAGAGAGTCTGTGTAGTTTGCCCATTCCTCCATCTATTGGAGTGACCTTCATTTTGTTTTGACCTTTTTTCTGATTGATCCCTTTCCAAAGAAGTATTGAGGTACTTGTCTTCAGTCTCATTAATTCTGTCTTCCATTTATTCAGTTCTACTCCTTTGCCCATTCAATGTGTTATCTATTTCTGAAAATTCAATATTCTTCTGGATTTCTATCTGTAGATTTTGTATCATTTCTAATTTTTCATTTATTTTGTCATTTTCTTCCTGCCTGTATTTTCTTCAGATATTGTTCTAGAGTTTTCTCTGTTTCCCTCAAGTTTTTCAGTGTTTCCTTTGATCTATCTCTCAATTCATTGAAGGTAGCTAAATATATATTTTTTTGAATTTCTTATCAGGGTGTTCCAGTGTTGCTTCTTACTCAGGGATGTGTTCTGGGTCTGTATCCTGGTCCCTTGTTTTACTTCCTTTATCTTGTTTCTTTGTGTGGACTGTGATCCTCTGTTGTCTCCATGACATTGTGACTTTTTGTGTTTATGTTTAATTGGTGATTGTATGTTGGAGTGACTTGCCCACCATTTTTTTGTTCTTTGTTTTGTTTGGATGTTATATATGTAAACAAGGTACTGTGCTCCTCTATTCACTAGTTGACAGCACTTGTACACTCACTATCTTATCTCCTTTTCCATTGTCAGCCTACCATATGTCCCTGTTGTTCTTGGTAAATGAAGCCAATTTTTAGGTCCCTGGAATCCAAGTGAGAATGCTGTCACTTTAAATATCCAAAATGGCTACCACTTGTAAACATTCAAAATGGCTGCACCATCGGTCACTTTAAATATCCAAAATCACTGCCACTTGTAAACAATCAAAATGGTTGTGCCCTCCGGCACAGTCAATAGTTCACAGCTCAGGTTGTCTCCTTCCTTGCTGTTTCCCTTCCTATTCACAGGTGACCAGTGTAGTCATTCCTGCAGCCCTTGGCAAGCTGGGCTGATCTTTAGGTCAATTCTCAGGTCCCAACACCACTTGGAAATATTCAGGGTGTCGGTGCCATAAGAGTAGCTGACAGTTCACATCTCCATCCATCTCCATACTCACTGTTTTCATTCAGGTGTTTCCACTAGTGCCCAATCCACTTCTGTATACTTGCTTTCAAAGCTCAGGGCTCCAGGTTTGTGTTCTGCATCTCTGTCAATTGGTCTATCTTTTCTTTGTTGAAGAGGGTCTGTGTAGCTTGTCTGCCTATTCCGCCATCTTACTCCTGGATGATCTAAATTGTTATCTTTTAAGAATGGTACAAAATTAAAAGGTAAGAAAAAGTTTTCAAGGAGCCAGCAAAACCTATTTTTCATGTCCCAGTTGCTTTGAAATGTAAAGTCCATTACAGAATCTTTTTTTTAACTATCCCTTTAAGCTTAATTCTCTCTCTTTAGTTCTAGTGATTCTGTAGGAACAATTTAAATTTTTCAAGGCTTCTTGTTTTATTCTTATGATGAAGTAAATTACTTGGTATGGCTTTTCTAGCCATAATCTTTGTAAACTCCATGGTGGAATTTGCTGTGAGCAACTGAAGAGCTTTTGATTGTTAAAGTTATTCATCTGGGGTATTTCTGTTTAGAATGGCACAAAGCAATATTCTGGGAAGTTCACTCTCTCTCAGGTGCTTAGAATTCTACTGTAATGATTGGTTGGTGTAGTCACTCTACAAGGCTCAAAAGGAGCACTTCTAGAGGCAAAAGGAGTCTGTCTGACTGCTGGGTGAGAAAAACATGCTGCTGAGAGACATGCGCTCCTGAGAGATACGTGCTGCTGAGAAAGAGACACTGAGAGACATGCATTGCTGGGAGAGTGGCTAAGAGAGACTGCTGGCTGAGAGATGGCAGGCTGAGAGAGACTGAGCATTTTTCCTGAACTTGAATTGTAGCCTGGTGCTGCCTTAATAAACTCCATAATCTGTGAGTTCTGTGTGACCACTGCAGTAAATTACCAAACCCAGCAGAGAGGTGGTGGGTGCTGAGGGAGGAAAGGTTGGCAAAAGGGTTGGAGGGAGGCGGCATGTGTGGCCTTTCAAGGATAGGCCTTGGGCTATGGATGGTGACTCTGTCTTCCTCTTTTGGTGTTAGAGGAGGTCAGAAGATGCAGCCTCCTGTCCCTTTGGCAATTCTCTTGGGGATGGAGGTCTATTTGGGTATGTTTGTTTAGTCTTATGTTCCTGCTTAGTTTGGAATTGGCTGATGCAGTCATATACTTTATTTTTCCCATTCTGTAATGGAAATAAGAAGGCCAGCTAAATTGTTCCTCATAGGACCACTTGCCATTTTCTCAAGGCATAGGCAGTTCTAGTTCATCTCTCAACTTGTCAGTGTAAAGCTGTGGTCTGTATATGAATTGTTGGGGTCATTTGCTTCCAACTCTGTAGAGAACGTAACATCTCTTGTTCCCTTTTGTCTCCATATCTATGTGGATCTTTGCCTTGTACTGACATACTATATGATGGGTGCAGGCTCTTCCCTGGTTCCTATCCTTGCTTCAACTTTGCACTATAGCCCTGCTTGTTACCCTATCTTTCAGTTGTTGGCCGGGCATCAAATAGTTTCTTTTATTGTTAGGTACCATCAAGTTGGTTCTGATAGTGACCTTATGTATAACAACAGAACAAAACAGTGTCCAGTCCTGAGTCATCCTCAAAATCATTGCTGTATTTGAGCCCATTGTTTCAGCCACTGCATCAATCCATTTTGTTGAGGGCCTTCATCTTTCCCTCTGACCCTCTACTTTACTAAACATAATGTCCTTTTCCTGGGACAAGTCCCTCCTGATAACATGTCCAAACTACGTGAGATGAAATCTTACCATCCACGTTTCTAAGGAATACTCTGTCTTCTGCTCCTTCTAAAACAGATTTGTTCATTTTTCTGGCAGTTTATGGTATATTCAATACTCTTTGCCAAAACTGTTATCCAAATGCATCAATTCTTCTTCTTCCTTTTTTTTCTTTTGGCTTCCTTATTCATTTGACATACATACAAGGGTACTGAAAATACCATGGCTTGGGTCCAGGCACACCTTAGTCCTTAAAGTGACACCTTTGCTTTTTAACACTTTAAAGAGATCTTTTGCATCAGATTTGCCCAACGAAGTATGCTGTTTGATTTCTTGACTGCTGCTTGCATGGGTGGTGTTTGTAGATACAAGTAAGATGAAATCCTTGACAACTTAAATCTTTTCTCCATTTATTGTGATGCTGCTTATTGGTCCAGTTGTGAGGACTTTTATTTTCTTTATATTGAGGTGAAAATCATAATGAAAGCTGTATGTAACCTTTGATCTTCATAAGTAAGTGCTTCAAGTCCTTCTCACTTTCAGCAAGCAATGTTGTGTCATCTGCATATTGTAGGTTGTTAATGAGTCTTACTCCAGTCCTGATGCCTCATTTTTCTTCATATAGTCCAACTTCTTGGATTATTTGCCCACATACAGATTGAATGATTATAGTTATCAATGGTACAACCCTGATATATGCCTTTTCTTTCTGATTTTAAACCATACAGAATCCCCTTGTTCTGTTTAAGTGACTGTCTCTTGGTCTGTGTATGAATTCTTTGCACAGAATAATTAAAATGTTCTGGAATTCCTGTTTTTCTTAAGGTTATCCATGTGTTATGATTTACATAGTCAAGTGCCTTTGCATAGTCAACAAAACACAGATAAACATCTTTCTGGTATTCTCTGCTTTCTGCCTATGATCCATCTAACATCAGCAGTGGTAGCCCTCATTCCATGTCCTCTTCTGAACCTGACTTGAGTTTCTGGCAGTTCCTTGTCAATGTACAACCACTGTTGAATTATCTTCAGCAAAATGTTACTTTCATGTTATATTAATGATATTGTTTGATAATTTCCCCATTATCTTGGATCACCTTTCTTTGGAGTGGGCACAAATATGGATTTTTTCCAATCAGTTGGCCAGGTAGCTGTCTTCCAAATTTCTTAGTATACACAATTGTGTGCTTCCAGCATTGCATCTGTTTGTTGAAACATCTGAACTGGTATTCCTTCAAATCCAAGAGGCTTGTTTTTCACCCGTGCCTTCAGTGCAGTGTAGACTTCTTCCTTTAATCCTTTTTGCTCTTGATCATATGCTACCTCCTGAAATGGTTGAATTTTGACCTGTTCTTTTTGGTTCAAGGACTCTGTGTATTCCTTCCATCTTCTTTTGATGTTTCCTGCATCATTCAATATTTTCTTATTTAGAATGAATTAACAAGACAAAATGCAATCTTGTTAGGATGTGTTTTTTAAAAGTATAAATTTTTACTAGTCTGAAGTAGTTTAGTTACAAATTGATTATTTTATTCAATTCTGTAGCTCTAGGATTGTATAATCCAGCAATGATAAAATAATAAAAAGCTTCTTTGAAAATTTGTTTATATCTTGTCTATTGAATTTTTGAACTAATTGTTATTTTGACTAAATGTATCAAGACTGAGAAATACTGAGTATTTCAAAGTAAATAAATCGTTTACCTTGAATAAAAATGCCTTTCTGAAGGACATATAAGAAATATTAGATTTGTAGATATTTCTGTATATGTATAGATAATTTTAGTTTAGCCATAAAGCATTTTTGTGTAAGTGTTTTATATAATGTCATTTTCCTCCCTGAAAATATTTTTAATTTTGAATATCTGTACATACTGCATACATGCATGCAAACAAATACTTATAAATAATTGTCCAACTAATGTTTCTCTCTCTCCCTTTTTTTTTTTTCTTTCCAAATAGGGCCTAATTGTTCAGATTTAAAGCAGCCTATGTACTCAGGATTTGAAAAAGATGTCTTTAAAACTATAGCTGATTACTATGGTCACTTGAAAGAGCCTCTGCTTACATTTCATCTTTTTGATGCTTTTGTCAGCGTGTTAGGTGAGTTGTAATCAACATATATCTGTATT
This sequence comes from Orycteropus afer afer, assembly GCF_000298275.1. Classification (NCBI taxonomy): domain Eukaryota; kingdom Metazoa; phylum Chordata; class Mammalia; order Tubulidentata; family Orycteropodidae; genus Orycteropus; species Orycteropus afer. Next base: position 852,780 of record NW_006922365.1, read on the forward strand.
ATTGATATTGAACTATTTAATTTTTCATTATCTTGAGACTTCCATTAGGCAAAGATCATAGCATTTTTTAAATAAAAACAAAAATGGTTAAACAATATTATGAATGTCAAAGCAAGGGTCAATAGTTTTTATTTTTTAAGAAAGAATAATACATTGTATTTCATTTTTGTACTAAGAAGTATAACATTATTGGTAAGGAAGAATGTAAATATGACATTTACTGTTCATGATTAAATCTGCTATTCTGGACATGACTTCATGAATAGTCAAGTATGAAAAGTTTATTTTCATTTAGAAATCTAACTTGTTATAGGAGAAAGAGTTGTAAAATAAATATAGTAACTTTATCATTCCCGACAACCTGTTGCTATTCCTCCCATAGATTTATACTTCAGAATTTATGCTATCAAAGGAACATTTTAGAGAAAACAGAACAAAACAAAACAAAACATTATTGGCTTTAGGTCTTTCTGATACTGTTCCTTTCTTCTTGTAAACTTGGGTTTTCTTGTTGCTATTATGATTATTCAATGAGTATTATTGTTTTAACATCTAAAAGTTTGCTATAAAGACCAAGTCATTGTGTAATAACCATGCTTTGTTATATAAATTTATATGAATCAGCGTGCTTGTGCTTTGCCTTTTGTCTAAACACAGATTTCCTCCCTTCCTCATCTCCTTCTCTTCCTTTCCCCCTTTCTATATTCTTACTTTCTTTATGGAAAGTTTTCTTACTCCTATAGTATCCTAACAAAATAAAGTATCAGCAGTATGTAAATAAGTTAACTGATGTCACAGCACAATACTTTATATTTTAGGATTTTGTCAGTTTTCTGATAATAACAAGAACAAAAGATTAAATAAATAAAATTTTGTCCACAGAGTGCTTTTATTTTCAAGCAGATCAACAATGGAACACATGAAGGGATTAAACCAATTACTGGATTTTGAGACCACTGGTCTGCTTAGTATTTTGTTTAGAACCAAGTGTTTATGAATGTCATGCCTGATGATAAATACATACTATTGTTTAATTTGTTTATGGATTAACTGACTAGATTCTCACTGTAGCCATTTACTGCTATTCTTTTATTATTTAAAGAATAGTTCTAAAGACTGGATTGAAAATACTTTTTTAGGTTTTCTTCTCATTTCCCATTTTCATTATTTTTTATAGTACAGTTATCTGATTTGGAAATAAGAAAGAACTTGGAAATTTTAAGATTTCAACTAATACCAATTGAATTAATTATATTTATGTCACTGATCGAATATTCAATTGTTCATTTTTACTAGAGTCGCTATGAGTCAAAATGGTCTCTAAATTCAAGAGGGATATTATCAAGGTCATATTTTGGCTCTCATGGACTTGTTTTGATTGTTTTTAACTTCAACTTGAACGAGCATATGAGCAGTTGATGGTCTGTTCCACAATCAACTCTTTTTTTTTTTTTAGGATTTGGGTGAAGATTTACAGAGTAAATTCACTTTTCATACAGCAGTTCACATATACTTTGTCTCATGTC
>NW_006922365.1:856375-888595 GCF_000298275.1 Orycteropus afer afer
TTTAGAGACCATTTAAAGAATAGATTTGATATATGGAACACCAATGACCGAAACCAGAAATTGTGGGATGACGTCAAGAACATCATCCATGAGGAGGAAAGCAAGAGGTCATTAAAAAGACAAGAAAGGACGAAAGACCAAAATAGATGTCAGAAGAGACTCTGAAACTTGCCTTTGAGCAGAGAATAAATAAGAAAATGGAAGAAATGACAAAATAAAAGAGCTGAACAGAAGATTTCAAAGAGCAGCTTGAACAGAAAAAGCCAATTACTGTAATGAAATGTGCAAAGACCTGGAGTTAGAAAATCAAAAGGGAAGAACACTCAGCATTTCTCAAGCTAAAAGAACTGAGGAAAAAAATGTAAGCCTCAATTTGCAATATTGAAAGATTCTATGGGCAAAATATTGAATGGTGCTTGTTGTTGTTGTTATATGCCGTTGAGTTGGACTTGACTCATAGCGACCCCTCCTTGAGTTTCCAAGGCGGTATCACTACAGAAGTACATTCCCAACCTTCCTTCCGAGGAGTGGCTGGTAGGTACAGGAGACATCAAAGGAAGATGGAATACACAGAGTCACTGTACTGAAAAGATTTGGTCAATGTTTATCCATTTCAGGAAGTGGCACATGATGAAGAACCAATGGTATTGAAGGAAGAAGTTGGAACTGCACTGAAGGAATTGGCAGAGAACAAGGCCACAAATGATGGAATACCCATTGAGATGTTTCAACAAACAGATGCCACACTGGAGGCACTCAATCAGCTATGCCAAGAGATTTGGAAGACAGTTACCTGTCCAACTGACTGGAAGAGATCCATATTTGTACCCATTCCAAAGAAAGGTGATCCCACAGAACATGGAAATCATCAAACAATATCATTAGTATAGCTCACAAGTGAAATCTTACTGAAGACAATTCAAAAATGGGTACAACAGTATATTGACAGAGAGCTTCCAGAAATGCAAGCTGGATTCAGAAGAGTATGTGGAACTAGGGATATCATTGCTGATATCAGATGGATCTTAGCTGAAAGCAAAGAATACCAGAACAATGTTTACTTATGTTTTATTGACTATGCAAAAGCATTTGGTTTGTCGATCATAACAAATTTTGGATAACATTGAGAAGAATGGGAATTCCAGAACCCTTGATTGTACTTCATGAGGAACTTGTACATAGATCAGGAGGCTGTCATTCGAACAGAACAAGGGGGTACTGCATGGTTGAAAATCAAGAAGGGAGTGTGTCAAGGTTGTGTCCTTTCACTATACTTATTCAACTTGTATGCTGAGCAGATAATCTGAGAACCTGGATTATATGAAGAAGAATGTTTCATCAGGATTGGAGGAAGACTCATTAACAACCTACGATATCCAAATGACACAGCTGTGCTTGCTGAAAGTGAGAATGACTTGAAGCACTTGCTGATGAAGATTAAAGACTACAGTCTGCGGTATGGATTACATCTCAATATAAAGAAAACAAAAATCCTCACAACTGGTCCAATAAATAGCTTCATGATAAATGGAGAAAAAGGTGGAAGTTGCCAAGGACTTCATATTACTTGGTTCTACAATCAATACCAATAGAAGCAGCAGGCAAGACATCAGACAATGTATTGCATTGGGCAAATATGCTGCAAAAGACCTATTTCAAGTGATGAAGAGCAAAGATGCCTCCTTGAAGATTAAGGTGCTAACGTAAGCCATGGTATTTTCAATCGTCTCTTATGCATGTGAGAGCTGGACAATGAATGAGGAAGACTGAAGAAGAGTTGATGCTTTTTAATTGCGGTGTTAGAGAAGAATGCTAAGAGTACCGTAGTCTGCTAAAAGACTAACAAATCTGTCCTGGAAGAAGTGCAGCTGGAATGCTCCTTGGAAGCGAGAATGGCCAGACTTCATCTCACCTACTTTGGTCATGTTGTCAGAAGGGATCATTCCCTGGAGAAAGATATCATGCTTGGTAAAGTGGAGGGTCAATGAAGAGGGGGAAGGCCCTGAAGGAGATGGATTGACACAGTGGCCGCAATGATGGGCTCAGGTATAGCAAGGATCATGAGGTTGGCACAGGACCAGGCAGTGTTTCCTTCTGTTGTGCATAGGGTCGCTATGAGTTGGAGATGACTCAATGGCAACTGTCAACAACAACGAGTCAAAATTGATTCTTTGGTAATAGGTTTGGTTATTGGTTTTCCAAATTGACATCTGAGTCATCCCTGAATGGATAAATACCAAATTCTACCTTTTCTGACACAATCTATGAGGATAATATTCAACCTAAATAAAAATCTCCATTTATCACTTCTCTGCCCCTTCTGTTCTGACACCATTTGCCCATTCAGCATTTCTTTCTATGTGTGATTCCCTTATCACACATAGGTGAAATCTTGTAAGTTAAAAGAAAGTCCTCCAGACTGCCAAGTTGGTCCAACTTTAGACATTAGCCTCAAGCTTGAGAGTCCCCATGGATCTCCTCACTCTGGACTTGGTGGCTAGAAATTTGGAGTTTTTCCACTACCCTTTCAGCATGCCACCTGCAAGCTCAGGGGTTCCTAGCCCAATTCACTTCTGACCTACTGGTGCTTACAACTCCCCCAGAGTTGATAATTTATAGGAATGACTCACAGATCTCATAGAAAGCATTATACTTGTGATTATAGTTTTATTATTATAAAGTTACATATCAGGATCAGCACAAAGCAAGCCTGGGAGAGTTTACAATGTGGAGGTTTCATGCCCCATAAAAGGGATGTGTTACTCTCCCATGTGTACTAAAAATAATTGGCCAGTATTCAGTCCATTAACCAACCAGGACTGGTTGATGTCTTCTATCAACCAGGACTCCCATGGAGGTTTCATATCCAGAGCCTTTCTGGGGGCTTCATTACCTAAGTATGATTAATTGAATTATGCCTTTTTCCACTATGCCACTACCACTTGTCTGGTGGTTTGTGTGTTGCTGTGAGGCTGGAGAGTATGCCACCAGTGTTTCAAATATTAGCAGGGTCACACACATGGTGGATGTGTTTCAGTGGAGCTTCCAGTCTAAGACAGACTGGACAGAAGGAAGGAGCCATCTACTTCTCAGATTGGCAAGTGAAAACCTTATGAATAGCAGTGAAACACTGTCTGATATATTACTGGAAAACTTTATGAATAGCCTTGAAACATTTTCAGATACAGTGCAGGAAGATGAGCCCCTCAGATCAGAAGGCATTCAAAATATAACTGGGGAAGAGCTGCCTCCTCTGAGTAGAGCTGACCTTAATGATGTGGATGGAATAAAGCTTTTGGGACCTCTATTTGCTGATGTGGCACGACTCAAAAGGAGAAGAAACAGATGCAAACATCCATTAATAATTGGAACATGGAATGTAAGATGTATGAATCTAGGAAAATTGGGAGCTGTCAAAAATGAAATGGAATGCATAAAGATTGATATCATGGGCTTTAGTGAGCTGAAATGGACTGTTTTTGACCATTTTGAATCAGATAACCATATGATCTACTATGCCAGGAATGACAAATTGAAGAGGAATGGTGTGGCATTTTTTGTTACAAAGAATGTTTCAAAATCTGTCCTGAAGTACAGTGCTGTCAGTGATAGGATAGTATCCATATGCCTACAAGGAAGACCAGTTAATACTATTGTTATTCAAAGATGAGGAAATTAAAGATTTTCACCAACTTCTGCAGTCTGAAATTGACCAAACATGCACTCCAGATGTGTTGACTATCACTGGTGACTAGAATGCAAAAGCTGGAAACAAGAATCACTGGTAGTTGGAAAATATGGCCTTAGTGATAAAAATAATGCTGGATGTTGCATGATAGAATATTGCAAGACCTTCAACTTATTCATGGCAAATACCTCTTTGTAATAACATAAATGGCAGCTATGCACATGGACTTCACCAGATGGAGTACACCAGAATCAAAATGACTGTATCTGTGGCAAGAGGTGATGGAGAAGCTCAATATCTTCAGCCAAAACAAGGCTGGGACCTGACTGTGGAACAGACCATCAACTGTTCATATGCAAGTTCAGGATGAAGCTAAAGACAATTAAAAGAAGTCTAGGAGACCCAAAATATGACCTTGATTATATCCCTCCTGAATTTAGATACCATCTAAAGAATAGATTTGATGCATTGAAAACCAATGACCAAAAATGAGGAATTGTGGAATGACATCAAGAACATCACCCATGAAGAACATAAAGGTCATTAAAAAGACAGGAAAGGAAGAAAAGACCAAAATGGGTGTCAGGAGAGACTCTGAAACTTGCCCTTGAATGGAGAGTAGCTAAAGCGAATGGAAGAATCGACAGGATGAAAGAGCTGAACAAAAGATTTCAAAGAGCAGCTCGAGAAGACATAGTCAGTTATTACAATGAAATGTGCAAAGACCTGGAGTTAAAAAACCAAAAGGGAAGAACACACTCAGCATTTCTCAAGCTAAAAGACCTGAGAAAAAATTTAAGCCTCAAGTTGTAATATTGAAAGATTCTATGGGCAAAATATTGAATGATGTAGGAAACATCAAAAGAAGATGGAAGGAGTATACCGAGTCACTGTACCAAAAAAAAAATGGTTAATGTTCATCCATTTGAGGAGGTGACATATCATCAACAACCAATGGGATTGAAGGAAGAAGTTGAGGCTTCTTGTTGTTGTTGTTATGTGCTGTCGAGTCGGACCCTACTCATAGCGACCCCTCCTTGGGTTTCCAAGGCAGTATCACTACGGAAGTAGATTGCCCCATCTTCCTTCTGAGTAGTGGCTGGTGGGTTTGAACTGCCAGCCTTCTGGTTAGCAGTCAAGTGCCTTAGCCACTATGTTACCAGAGCTCCCACTTTTTTTTTTTTAAATCCTTGAAAATATATTATCAGAGGGAATGAAGATGAAGTATTGAACACATGTACAAGGACTCCCCAGACGGCACTTAGTCGACTTCTTCCATGCGTGACATGTCATCATCTCCTTCAAGGGGTGGCATTTCTTCAGTGACAGCAGCGCTAGTCTCATCAGCAGTACGGTCATCTTCATCAGTACCCAGACCCAGCTTGATCATCCAGTTAGATCCTGTTTGCATGTGTCTGGGGATCTTCCAGACTGAAGCCCGAAGACAGGAGGGCGGTCTCATACAGTAGGATGACCAAATCCTTCACAGATTTGTTTTTCTTGTCGGCCTCGGCCTTCTGCCACAGGGTCTCAACGATGGAGTGGTCAGGGTTGACCTCCAGGTGCTTCTTCGCTGCCATGTAACCCATCGTGGAGTTGTCTCTTAGGGCTTGAGCCTTCATGATTCTTTCCATGTTGGCGGTCCAGCCATACGTGCTTGTGACTATGCAGCACGGGGAGGTGACCAATCGGTTTGACACCACCACCTTTTCAACTTTTTTCTCCAAAATGTCTTTCATGATTTTGCAGAGGTTTTCAAACTTTGTTTTCTTCTCTTCCTGTTTCTTTTTCTCTTCTTCATCCTCTGGAAGTTCCAAGCCCTCTTTGGTGACTGACACTAAAGTCTTCCCCTCAAATCCCTTCAGCTGTTGGACACAATACTCATCAATGGGCTCAATCATGTAGATCACTTCCAATCCGTGCTTCCGAAGATGCTCCACAAAGGCCGAGTTAGCAACCTGGTCCTTGGTTTCACCAGTGATGTAGTAGATGTGTTTTTGGTTCTCCTTCATTCTGGTGCAATAGTCCTTGAGGGAAACCATCTCATCACCCGAGGCTGACATGTAGTATCGCAACAGCTCAGAAAGCTTTTTCCGGTTCTGGGAGTCCTCATGTATTCCAAGCTTAATGTTTTTAGAGAACTGCTCATAAAACTTCTTGTAGTTCTCTTTATCTTCCACCAGTTCAGTGAAGAGTTCCAAGCACTTTTTGACCAAATTCTTCCTGATAACTTTCAAAATCTTGCTTTGCTGCAACATCTCACAGGAAATATTGAGAGGGAGATCCTCGGAGTCCACCACACCTCTAATGAAATTCAGATATTCAGGGATCAGCTTCTCACAGTTTGACAGATCCCAGTAAGCTGGAATCGGGGAAAGACCTACACATCAACCTCATCCCGAACAAGCAAGATCGCACCCTCACCATCGTGGACACGGGAATTGGCATGACCAAGGCCGACCTGATCAACAATCTTGGTACCATCACCAAGTCGGGCACCAAGGTGTTTATGGAAGCTCTGCCGGCTGGTGCCGACATCTCCATGATTGGCCAGTTCGGAGTGGGATTTTACTCAGTGTATCTGGTCGCCGAGAAAGTGACGGTGATCACCAAACACAACAATGACGAGCAGTACGCGTGGGAGTCCTCTGCAGGAGGGTCCTTCACGGTTAGGACAGACACAGGTAAACCTATAAGTTGTGGAACCAAGGTTATCTTGCATCTGAGAGAAGACCAAACTGAGTACCTGGAGGAAAGAAGAATGAAGGAGGTCGTGAAGAAACACTCTCAATTCATTGGCTATCCAATCACTCTTTTTGTGGAGAAAGAACGAGATAAGGAAGTAAGTGATAATGAGGCTGAAGAAAAGGAAGAGAAGGAGGAAGAGAAATAAAAAGAAAAGGAGTCGGATGACAAGCCTGAGATAGAAGATGTTGGCTCTGATGAAGAGGAGGAAGAAAAGAAGAATGGTGACAAGAAGAAGAAAAAGAAGATCAGGAGAAGTACAACGACCAGGAGGTGCTCAACAAGACGAAGCCCATCTGGACCAGAAACCCTGATGACATCACCAACGAGGAGTATGGGGAATTCTACAAGAGCTTGACCAACGACTGGGAAGACCACCTGGCGGTGAAGCATTTCTCAGTTGAAAGACAGCTGGAATTCAGAGCGCTTCTCTTTGTTCCAAGACGTGCGCCTTTTGATCTATTTGAAAACAGAAAGAAAAAGAACAACATTAAATTATATGTACGCAGAGTTTTCATCATGGATAACTGTGAGGAGCTGATCCCTGAATATCTGAAGTTGAGGGTACTCTGAAGGAATTGGCGAAGAGCAAGGCTCCAGGAATTGACGGAATACCACTGAGATGTTTCAACAAGTGGATGCTGCACTGGAGGCACTCACTTGTCTGTGCCAAGAAATTTGGAGGATAACTTCCTGGCCAACTGACTGGAAGAAATCCATATTTGTATCCATTCCAAAGAAAGGTGATCCCACAGAATGTGGAAATTATTGAATAATATCATTAATATCACATGCAAGTAAAATCTTGCTGAGGATAATTCAAAAATGGTTGCAACAGGGTATTGACAGGGAACAGCCAGCAATGCAAGGTGGCTTTAGAAGAGGATGTGGAACAAGGGATATCATAGCTGATGATAGAGATCTTGAGTGCAAGCAAAGAATACCAAAAAGATACTTGCTTGTGTTTTATTGACTGTGCAAAAGCATTTGATTGTGTGGATCATAACAAATTATGGATAACATTGAGAAGAATGGACTTCCAGAACACTTAGTTGTGCTCATGAGGAGCCTGTATATAGACTAGGAGGCTGTTGTTCAAACAGAATAAGGGGATACTGCATGGCTTAAAATCAGGAAGGGTGTGTGTCAGGGTTGTATCCTTTCACCATACTTATTCACTCTGTATGCTGAGCAAATAATCTGAGAAATTGGACTATATGAAAAAGAGGATTGGAGGAAGACTCATTAACAACCTGCAATATGAAGATGACACAGCTTTGCTTGCTGAAAGTGAGGATGACTGGAAGCACTTACTGATGAAGATTAAAGACTACAGTCTGCAGTATGGATTACACCTTGACATAAAGAAAGCAAAAATCCTCACAACTGGACCAATAGGCAGCATCTTGATAAATGGAGAAAGGATTAGAGTTATCAAAGATTTTGTATTACTTGATTCCACAATCAACAACAATGGAAGCAGCAGTCAGGACATCAGACAATGTATTGTACTGGGCAAATATGATGTAAAAGACCTCTTTTAGGTATTAAGGAGCAAAGATGTCTCCTTGAAGACTAAGGAGTGCCTAACCCAAGCTCCAGTATTTTCAGTCGCCTCATACGCATGTGAGAGCTGGACAATGAGTAAGAAAGACTGAAGAAGGGTTGATGCTTTTCAGTTGTGGTGTTGGCAAAGAATACAGAAACTATCATGGACTGCCAAAAGAAGGAACAAATCTGCTCTGGAAGAATGCACGTGGAATGCTCCTTGGAAGAGAGAATGTCCAGACTTCATCTGACTTATTTTGATCATGTCAGAAGGGACCATTCCCTGGAGAGGATTATCATGCTTGGTAAAGTGGAGGGTCAATGAAAAAGGGGAAGGCCCTCAACGAGATGGATTAACATAGTGGCTTCAATGGTGGGCTCAGGTATAGCAAGGATTATGAGGCTGGCACAGGACCGGGCAATGTTTTGTTCTGTTGTGCATAAGGTCTCTATGAGTTGGATCCAACTTGACAGCACCTAAGAACAACAACAACAACCAGGCCAATATCATGCACCGATCTTTCTGGCCAAGTCAGCCCTCACCTGGATCATCTCATTAGCATAAAATCTCAGTTGCTATCTGGCGTTCTAGATAGCAAGGCATCATTTATTCAGGAAATTCCAAGAGTTGAGACGTATCTCTCAGGAACTAAAAACAAAGACCAAATTACTTTGGGTAAAATTAAATTCTTTACCTACAACTACTTTTAAAAATATCATCTATAGACAGTTTAGGGTGGAGAAAGATGAGTAGGTTAGGGAATTTAGTGCACTTAATTATCAGCTAAGAATAGAACAGTGTATGTGGGATGGTCATAATGTATTTATCTTGCTTCATCTAGTTCTGAAGTTATTGCATTTGAGACATCTTCTATAGACAAGTTTTTTTGGTTTGTTTTTAATGATCTTTATGTCATGAAAAGGAGCTCTGGTGACATAGTGTCTAAGGCATTTGACTGCTAACCAGAAAGCTGGTGGTTCAAACCCACTGGCCTCTCCTTGGAAGGAAGGTTAGGCAATGTACTTCCATAGAGATACCACCCTGGAAACCCAAGGAGGGGTCACTATGAGTTGTAAACAACTTGATGGTAGTGAGTTTGTTTTTTGGTTTTATGTAGTGAGAGAAGAAAGTCTTCCAGATTATGGAAGATAATAATTTGTTTATATCGTTAACAAAGATTAGTATAGCAATTCTGTTACATCATTGGCAAAAGATATGTATATGTAGGTTGAATTCCAGTTGGGCTGACTCATTCCTTAAACATTTTGACTTACTTAAAGAAACTAATCAGTCTATATTGTTTAGAAACTATAAATTGTACAGCATTTTCAATGGAAGTAATTTTCAGTTTAGCCAATGAACTTCTTTTGAGGTTTGTTTGCTTTTAGCATGGTTGAGTTTATGCAAAAGTATGACCCTGAGAGCAGTTAATTATTACTGTGCATGAAACAGGACCTCTAAGAGTTCTTAAGAAAAATGAAAAGATGTGACATTTTTGGGGATGTAAGATTTATTCTTCACTTACATCTTAAAAAAATTGTTTGATTTGGCTTAGCCATCTGACTAACAACAAAAGCGAAACAACTAAAGTGCCCATGGTAATTCATCTTCATTTCCAAAATGGCAGTTCCTTGTATTAAGATCACAGTTCTGCTAACTTTTTGAATGGAGTGAATTACATAGGAGAGTATTTTCAACCCCTACTCCACACTTACCCTAGAATCTACTGAGCTTATTAAAAACCTAAATGTGCAGAGAAACACCAGTAGTCAGTGTAACAATATATTTATTGTGAGTAGATAGATTCAAATTGGGCAGCATCAAATCAAAAGTATTGTGAAGGTGCTTGTCTTAGTTATCTGGGGCTGCTACAACAGAAATACCACAAGATGATGGTTTTAGTAAACAGAATTTATCCTCTCATAGTTTAGGAGGCTAGAAGTCCAAATTCAGGTTGCCAGATGTAAGGGAAAGCTTTCTCTCTCTTGTCTACTTTAAGGGAAGTGGACAAAGTTGTCTTTGTTCATTATCTGTGGGCCTGACATTGCTTGGAGATCTCCATGTATCTTGGCATCAGTCTTCCCTTTGGTCTAGGAAGTTCTTAGTGCAGGTTCCAAGGGATGTGCTTCTCTCCTAGCTCTTCTTTCTTGGTGATACTAAGGTCCCTCTGATCTCTACTCACTTGTTTAATCTCCTTTATATCTCAAAAGAGATTGATTTAAGATATAGCCTAATGCTATGGATTGTATCCTGTCTTATTAACGTAACTGCCTCTGATTCTGTCTCATTAGCATCATTTAAAAAAAAAAGTCACTGCCGCCAAGTTGGATCCAACTCATAATGAGCTCTCCTTGGGTTTCCAAGGCAGTATCACTACGGAAGTAGATTGCCTAACCTTCCTTCTGAGGAGTGGCTTGTGAATTTGAACCACCAGCCTTGTGGTTAGCTGTCAGATGCCTTAGGCACCATGCCACCTGAGCTTCCCATTAACATCATAGAGGTTAGGATTTACTACACATAGGATAATTATATCAAATCACAAAATGGAGGATAATTGTATGCTATCGAGAATCATAAGGTTTTCTCTGGCCAATTCTTTGAGAAGTTGATGGCCCCTTCCTTCTTCTGAGCCAAGTTGACACATACTTTTCTGGGATACATTTCAATCTATAACAACACTTCAAAGAGAAGATAGTAAAAACAGGTTATATAGGTAGGATCTGCAAAGGTAGTCTCCTAAAGGTCATTGTCAATTCCTTTCACGTTGGTTTCTCAGGAGATAGAGTCTGAGCATGTACAGAGTTTCAGGGTCAGTCAGTTATAAAAACAGAGTCATTAAGGACATGCCATATATCCTAAAACACAACTTCCAATCAGACCCTTGAGTTGCCAACCTCTCGAAACTGTCTTCGCAATATAAAATTCTCCAAAAGAATCCATTGCCTAAGGCAAAATGATCTTCATTGAGCTGCTTAATAGGCTGTTTGAGGAGGTGACTCCAGAAAAACCAATTCCTTATGGGCTCAAGGTTTAAAAGGACACCTAAGGCCAAATGGGCCGGGTGGTCACTCCAACTCCTTGCTCAGAAATCTGGATTCCAGGAGAATTAAAACAGTTTCTCAAACTATATAACATACAGTAAATTGGCTTATTGAGGAAAAAGGGGAGTCAGATAGGAAGGATAGGTGCAAGGGATAGTGTTTCAGAAAATTGGATGATTTGTAAGTTACATAATTTTTTAAAAAAAGTACATTTTATTGGAATATAATTTATGTACAGTGAAATTCACAAAACTAAAGTGACATGGGTCAAGGTACTTTTTCTTTGTTTGTCTGCAGTGTTCCCTCCCCTACCTTCCCACTCCTGGTAACCAACAAAGAAAGTTTTCTTCAGTATATAAACCTTTCCTTGACTTTTTACAATAATGGACTAATACATTTTTTGTCCTTCCCTGATTGACTTATTTCACTTAGCATAATGTCCTCCAAGTTCATCCATGTTATGCAGTTTTGCAGATTCTACATTATTTGTTAGTGTTGCATAGTATTCCATTGTGAGTAGTACCATAGTTTGGTTATCCATTCTTCTGTTGGTGGGCATGTAGGTTGTTTCCATCTTTTTGGTTTTGCAAAGAGTGCTGCAATGAACATGCATGTGCATATACTGTTTTTGTCCTGGCTCTCACTTCTTTAGGATACATACCTAGTAATGGGATTGGTGGATCAAATGGCATTTCTAATTCCAGCTTTTTAAGGAATTGCCATACTGCTTTCCACAGTGATTATATCATTTGACAGTCCCACCAGCAGTGTATGAGAATCCCAATCACTCAACATCCTTGCCAGCATTTTGTATTTTCTGTCTTGTTGAACTTTGCCATTAGTGCTAGGGTGAGATGATAGCTCGTTATTGTTTTGATTTGCATCTCTCTGATGGCTAATGATCATGAGCATTTCTTCATGTGTTTGCTGGCCACCTGAATGTACTCTTTGGTGAAGTGTCTATTCATGTCTTCTGCCCATTTTTTAAATTGGATTGTTAATCTTTTTGTTGTTGAGGTGTTGGACTTCCCTATAAATTTTAGAGATAAGTCCCTTGTCAGCTATGTCATTGCCAAATATTTTTTTTCCCAATCTCTAAGTTCTCTTTTTCCTTTTTTGGAGAACTTAATTTTTAAAAGGTTCCATTCATCTAGTTTATCTTAAGCTGTTGTTAAGCTGTTGGTGTATTTTGGGTTATGCTTGACAGTCTATTTATGCCATAAATTAGGGCTCCTAAATTTGCCCCTATTTTTTCCTTGAGGAACTTTATAGTTTTAGGTTTTACATTTAAGTCTTTGATCCATCTGGAGTTAGTTTTTGTGTATGGTATGAGGTATGGATCTTGTTTCATTTTTCTGCAAATGGATATCCAGTTTTGCCAGCACCATTTCTTAAAGAGATCATCTCTTCTCCATTTAATGGATTTCAGCTCTTTGTAAAAAATAAGCTGACCATAGGTCGATGGATCTGTTTTTGAGTTCTCAATTCTGTTCCACTGGTCTATGTGTCTATTGTTGTACCAGTGCCAGGCTGTTTTGCCTACTGTGGCTGTGTAGTAGGCTTTGAGATCTGGCAGTGTGAGACCTCCTACTTTGCTCTTCTTCTTCAATAGTGCTTTGCTTATTTGAGGTCTCTTTCCTTTCCATAAGTTATATAATTTATAATCTGAGATCCCACATTCATGGCCTGTGGGCCAAATGTGGCTCATAAGTACATCTGGTTTGACATGTGTATTTTGAAAAGAAAATTTAATTAGTTGTCTAACTTTAAGAAACAGGAGAGTTACAGAAGAATTCATGTTTCCAGCATCTTTAGAAAAATTGGAAGATCTGGCAGTCCTGGGCTTGAATTTTCTGTGGCATAAACCTTGATCTTTGGATTTGCCTGTTCTAGATATTTCATGCCACCAGTTGTCTGTCAGTTTGTCATTCTGTGGTGGCTTGCATGTAAAGGGTAAAGGATACTATACTATCTAAAAAAAAAAAAAAAAAAAAAAAACCTGACCAGTGAAAACCACATAAATAGCAGTGGAATTTTGTGTGATATAGTACTGGAAGATGAGCCCTTCAAATTCAATGGCACTCCAAATAGTAGAGAGGAAGAGCTGCCTCCTCAAAGTAGAATTGACTTTAATGATGTGGATAGAGTAAACCTTTTGGGGCTTTATTTAGTGATGTCACATGACTCAAAATGAGAAGGAAGAGTTGTAAACTTCCTTGGAATTGTAATTAGTAATAGGAACATATTGTGTTATTGTTAGGTGCCATTGAGTCGTTTCCGACTCAGCGACCCCATGCACAGCAGAACGAAACACTGCCCGATCCCACGCCAGCTCTGCGATCCTTGCTATACCTGAGCCCATCATCGCAGCCACCGTGTCTGTCAATCCATCTCGTTGAAGGCCTCCCCCTCTTTCGTCGACCCTCCACCCTACCAAGCATGACATCCTTCTCCAGGGAATGGTCCCTTCTGACAACATGACCAAAATAGGTGAGACGAAGTCTGGCCATTCTCGCTTCCAAGGAGCATTCCGACTGCACTTCCTCCAGGACAGATCTGTTAGTTCTTTTAGCAGTCCGTGGTACTTTCAGCATTCTTTGCCAGCACCACAACTCAAAAGCATCACCTTATTCATTGTCCAGCTCTCACATGGATACGAGGCAATTGGAAATATCATGGCTTGTGTCAGGCACACCTTAGTCCTCAAGGAGACATCCTTGCTCCTCAGCACTTGAAAACAGTTCCTCTGTGGTTGACTTTCCCAGTGCTACATGTAGTCTAATGTCCTGACTGCTGCTTCCATTGGCATTGATTGTATAACCAAGCAATGTCAATTCTTAGACAACCTCAATCTTCTCTCCATTTATTGTGATGCTGCTCATTGGTCCAGTTGTGAGGATTTTTGTTTTCTTTATATTGAGACATAATCCACACTGCAGACTGTATTCTTCAAGCATAACTTATGGAAAGGAAAGAGACCTCAAATAAGCAAAGCACTATTGAAGAAGAAGAACAAATAATCCGAGAAGCTGGGTTTACTCAGATGATGCAGCTCTTTCCCAGTCCTATCTGGAGATCCTTCTAACCTAACCGGACTATTCATAAAGTTGCGCGGTAATGTATCATACAGTGTTTCTTTGCTATTCATAAGGTTTCCCCTGGCCAATTGTTTGAGAAGCGGATGGCCTCTTCCTTCTTCCTAGTCTGTCTCAGTCTGTAAGCTGGGCTGGTACCTGTGCGCCACGTGCATCCTACTGGGTTTGAAACACCAGTGGCTCAGCCTCAAAACTCACATCAACACATTACCACGGTAGGACAAACGGACAGGCAAGTTTGCCTCCCTTACCTGGGTCCCTGTGGATGACTCCCAATAGGAACATGCAATGTACAAAGTAGGAAAATTAGAAGTTGTCAAAAATGAAATGGAACCAGAAGAGAAGATCATGTTTAGTGTTTCTCAAGCTAAACTGAGGAAAAAATTCAAACCTCAAATTGCAATATTGAAAGATTCTGTGGGCAAAATACTGAACAACACAGGAAACATCCAAAAAAGTTGGAAGAAATATACAGAGTGACCGTACCAAGAGGAGTTGGCAGATATTCAAGAATTTTAGGAGGTAGCATAAAGAACCAATGGTATTAAAGGAAGAAGTCCAAGCTGCACTGAAAACATTGGTGAAAAAGAAGTCTCCAGGAATGGAAAGAATACCAGTTAAGATGTTTCAACAATCGAGTGCGATACTGTAAGCACGCCATCTATGCCAATGAATGTGGAAGACAGCTGCTTGGCCAACTGATTGAAAGAGGTACATATTTGTGCACATTGCAAAGAAAGGTGATACAACAGAATGTGGAAATTATTGAGAACACCACTGATATCACACACAAATACAATTTTGCTGAAAATTATTTAAAAAAAAAACAGTTGCAGTGCTATATTGATAGGGAATTGCCAGAAATTCAAACTGGATTCAGAAGCAGACATGGTGACATCTGATGGATCTTGACTGAAAGCAGGGAATACCAGAAAGATGTTTATCTGTATTTTATTGACTCTGCAAAGGCTTTGATTGTGTAGAGCCTAACAAATTATGGATAATATTACAAAGAATGAGAATTCCGGAACACTTAATTGTTCTGTGTATGGAACCTATATATAGACCTGGAGGCAGTTGTTCAAACAGGACAAGGGGATGCTACATGGTGTAAAATCAGGAAAGGTGTGAGGCAGCGTTGCATCCTTTCACCATACTTATTCAATCTCTATGCTGAGCAAATAATCTGAGACGCTGGACTCTCTGAAGTAGAACACATTAGAGTTGGAGGAAGACTCATTAACAACCTTGATGAATAGGTATTTGAGTATTTATTTTGTATGCCTACCACTATACTCTACCACACTCCACCAACCACTCCATGGAAGAAAGATGAGGCAGTCTGCTTCTGTAAACATTTACAGCCTTGGAAACCCACTGAAGGTCACTATGTGTCGATGGCAATGAGTTGTTTTTTTCTTTATATTCCACCAATCATCTGTCAGTTTGTCATAGTGTGGTGGTGTGCATGTTGCTGTGAAGCTATACCACTGGCAATTTATGGTACGATAAGAAGTAACAGCATGATAAATGGACAGAAGATTGAAGTTGTCATTTTACTTGGATCCATAATCAATACCCATGAAAACAATAGTCAAGAAATCACACATACTGCACTGGGCAAATGTGCTGCAAGAGAACCCTTTAAAGTATTAAGGGGGAAAATGTTACTTTGAAGACTAAGGTTCACCTAACCTAAGCCATGGTACTTTCACCTCATATTCATATGGAAGCTGGACAATGCATAAAGAAGACAAGAAGAGTCAATGTTTTTGAATTGTGGTATTGGTGAAGAATATTGAAAACACCATAGATTGCCAGAAGAATGAACAAATCTTTTCTGGAAGAAGTGCAGTCAGAATGCTCCTTAGAAGCAAGAATAGCCACACTTCATCTCATCTACTTTTGTTACATTGTCACAGGGGACCAGTCCCTGGAGAAGGATATCACACTTGGTAAAGTAGAGGATTGGCAACAAAGGGGAAGACCCTCAGTGAAATGGATTGACACAGTGGCTGCAGCAATGAGGTCAAGCATAGCAAGGATTGTGAGGCTGGGGCAGGACCAGGCAGTGTTTTGTTCTGTTGTATGTAGGGTCGCTGTGAGTCGGAGCTGACTTGACAACACCTAGCAAAAAAACAACACTATACTAGGATATATGATTTGCTAAAATAAATTCATTATTCTTTCAATTACCTGTACTCTCCTTCATAAAGCAATACGTATACATGTAACATGATAATATAAAGTTTACTTCTAGCATGGTTAAGCTTATGAGAAAGCTGTGAGCCCAAGAGCATTTAGCTATTATTGATACAAAATATAGGACCTCAACGAGTTCTTTAGAAAAAAAATGAGGTATAAGACTTATTTTTTAGAGATATAAGACTTATCCTTTGCTTGCAGTTTAACTGAAATCTGACTTTCTGAATGTGTTTTAATAATTTGGAAAAAGAAGGGATTTGTTGACTAAAGTGATTGAAGGCTTCATAGAAAAAGTAGATTTTGTGGAGTAATAGATCTGGACTCTAACTAATTCTTACCATTTGCAACCACTACGAACCCATATAGACATCATTTTGCCTTCCTTTGGCCGTGCACTAATCTGCCTAACTGGCCTACTGCCTATTACCTCTTCACAATCTATTCCCTTTATATCTGCTGGAGTAAAAAGTAATTCTGATCAAGTGACACTGCTGCCCAAAGCCCTCCCATGGCTTCTCAGGTCACTGACCATGAAATCCTTAACAATGGCCCATGAGGCTCTGGTATCATCGGGTTCTTGACTCCCTCTGTAACCTCATTTGACTGCTCTTTCCCTTATATACTGCCCTTTTTCCACACTGACCTCAGTGCTGTTCCTCAGACTCCAAGCTTGTTCCCATTTCACAATCTTGGTATTTGGTATTTCCTCTGCTTTGCAAGTTCACCTCTCCAATATTTCCATAGTTTACTCTCATTTCTTTCAGGTCTCTGTTCAATTGTTCCCTCCACAGAGAGAGGCCTTTCCTTAAATTCTGGAGATGTTTTCTTGAGAACATCTCATCGCTTCTCAGCTTCTTTCCTATTTTGTAGTTCATTACAGTCTCTTTCTACTTGACATCATTTTATAGATCTCTTTATTATCTGATGCTTCTGCTGGGGAGTTAGCTTCATGAGATCAGAGAGGGATTTTGTTTTATTCCCCACTGCATGTTCTCTCCTAAAATATTTCATGGAATATAGGCAGGACTTGATATAGATATTTATTGACTAAATGACAGAAATAATTAAAATATAGTCATAAACCTTTTATCTTTCCCTGATTGTGATTACGTAGAATTGAAAGCAAGTCTATATCAATGATAATGATACTTAGAGGCAACTTTCCCAAGTAAGAAGGCAGTGTCTAAGGCATTTTCACTGCTAACCAGAAGATGGGCAGTTCAAACCCACCAGCCACTCTGTGGAAAGAAGGCGGGGCAATCTACTTCTGTAAAGATTTACCACCTTGGAAACCCAATGAGGGTCACTATGAGTTGGAATCAACTTGATGGCAGTGGGTTTGGTTTTCCAGGATCAGATAGTATCTCAAAATCTTTTCTCCTGCCCCTTTGTTCCTGCCATGCACATCCATATTGCCTGTGGGATCAAACCCATACTCGTTAGTATGGCATTCAAGGCCTTTTAAGCTCTTGCTCTGCCAGCCTTTCCAGCTTTCTTTCTAGTAAGTCCTTGCCCTCTCATCCTATTTCGAATGATTGACAGTTCCCTAATATGCCCTGCACAAAGAGCGCTGGTGGTGTAGTGGTTAAAGGCATTTGTCTGCTAACCAAAAAGTTGGTGTTTCTAGCCCCACTAGCCCCTCCATGGAAGAAAGATGAAGCAGTCTGTTTCTGTAAAGATTTACAGCCTTGGAAACCAAGTGGGGATCACTATGAGTCAGAATTGACTTGATGGCAATGAGTTTGGGTTTTTTTTGTTTCTTTGTTTTAATATGCCCCATACAGATGGTTCTCACAACACCTTTCCCATTTTGCTACTTATTTGTTTATGGGTGTCTTCTTTTCACAGTATGTATACTCTTCAAATGAAACCAAAAACCATATCCACTGCCAGTAAGTTGATTCTAGCGTATAGCAACCCTATAGGAGCTCTGGTAGGGTAGTGCCTAAGGTACTTGACTGCTAACCAGAAGGCTGGCAGTTCAAACCCACCAGCCACTCCTCAGAGGGAAGATGGGGCAATCTACTTCCGTAGTGATACTGCCTCGGAAATTCAAGGAGGGATCGCTATGAGTCGGGTCCAACTCGACGGCACATAACAACAATATAGAACAGACAGAACTGCCCCATAGGATTTCCAAGGCTGAAAACAGACTGCCCTATCTTTCTCTCTCATAGTGGCTGGTGGGTTTGATCTGCTAACCTTATGGTTAGCAGCCCAGTATTTTAACCACCAGAGCTACTCTTCTAAGGAAGGGACCTAACATATCTTTGTCTCTCCAAAACTTGGTACAGTTCCTGGCATATCATAGGTGGTCAGTAAATATTTTTGAATGAAATAAAAAGCAATTTTGTCAACAAGTTAGAGTTTGGAGGGAACTTGAAAAGTTTGAATACAGAACAAATAAAATGGTGGAAGAAGCTTCACCTCATTAGAAGGTTTGGATATGGGTGTGCTCAGGAACAGAAATGGTTGAAGAGAATATAGTATTTAAATATGCTAATTTTTAGTAAAATTATACCCAAGATGAGGCAGATGGTATATAACACAGTAGAATCAGGACATTTAGCTAGAACAAATAGCCTACGTGGAAGGAACAGTTATTTGACAGGTATTACTTAGAAAGAAGTGGGTGCATTTTTCAGTGGGCTGACTATGGGAACTGAAGTCCTATTATGTTAACTGTGAGAGTCATGAAAGATGGTGATGCTGCTCATCGTGAGGAAATAATACAGGGAGAGGGTTGAGCAGCAACAGCACATTTGTATCATTGCTCATGCTGTCTTAGACCTGATAATAATATGAATATTCTTGAATAAGGAAGAATTGGGTTAGCCTGACTGATCCTATTCACTGGGAAAGAATGCTATGACATTTTAGTTATGTCTATCAAAGGTTGGGAGGGGGAAATGAGTGTTCTTTATTCCTGGTTAATGGTTGTAGTTCTATGTTGATTTTTGTTTTGTCTTTATTTTTGAATGATTATTTATTTTTTTATTCTATATGCTGTTTTTTGAGTGATAGGATCTATAATCAATTAGCTTAAATATAGTCAAATATGTGAAAATATTTTATGTACTTTTAGTAATAAATATTTCTTATAAATGTGAACATAACAAAGCCTTTGTTTGTGGGACATTGAGGTTATGTTAGGGGCCGTGGGACAGTGTGGAGAAGGATAGCAGTAATGATGGCACAACATGAAAAATATCATCATTGTCCCTGAGCTGTAAATGTGGGAGTTATGTTGGCAAATGTCTTCTTGTGTATGTTTTCACCACAATAAAATAAATGAGAAGAAAAATGTGAAGATAATAAAGCCATATAGGTAATAGGTTTTGAAATATATAAACTTTTTTCTAAATCAGGTTTGTTACAGAAAGAGAAAATGGCTGTTGAAGCATTTCAGATTTGCTGCCTCCTTTTGCCACCTGAAAATAGGAGAAAGTTACAACTGTTGATGAGGATGATGGCAAGGATCTGTTTAAACAAAGAGATGCCCCCACTGTGTGATGGCTTTGGGACTCGAACATTGGTACGTTGATTCCTAACATCTAATATGACTTGAATTTTTGGAATGAAATTCAACTGAATAATGTTATTAGTTTAGGGAATCAGAAGGTGGTCCCAGGCAGGCTTCCCTAAATAGCTAAGGCTTGGAATCCAGCCAGACTGGCATTGTGCTTTTGGTCGATGTGTTTTAAAGAATGTAAGGAAAGGAAAGAGTGAGTGGGGGCAGACTCTGAGTGTAGAGAACTATTGCATCCTGTCCTTTCTTCTTAAACTGATACCTTCTGTCAACATGAAGAGAAGAAAAGGTAGACAGAAAGGACAAAAAGTCTCTCAAGAAAACAACATTCTTTCTAACTCTAGGACAAAAAGGGTTGGAAAGCCATCATTACTATAACCAGTAGGTGAGCTGCAGCATGTATAATGGATTAAAATCACTCTACTAGAGAAGATGTAAAATGTAGAGTTGGACTAGACAGTTTACCAGGACAGGGAGAGAACATTTATCCCTGGGGGTAGGGTTTAAGGGCCCATGAATGAAGATACTTATTAGTTTTCTCAATTTTTTTTAAAAACACATACTACTTTTTAATTCAACTTTGTAATATATCAATGTATATTTTAAAATGGAATTTATGTTTAAAATCACTTACTAGTTAACTCTCATTTCTCTCCAAAAAAGCCTTGAAGCAAAATTGAAGCTTCCATGAGATACATGTTCTTGGAATGTTTTGGTAAAATACTTTGAATCCCGGGGATCAACTAAGCCCAATTTTAGAAGAAGTGTGAACTAAGATCAAAGGGTCACTCAATTGCTAATAGGGTGATTCATGACCTCTTTTCTTTCTAAAAATATTTTACTGTTCCTTATGTCAAAGTTTACATAGCAAATTGATTTTCCAATCAATAATTCATACAAAAATGTGACATTGCTTACAGTCCCTACAGTGTGTTAGTGCTTTCCCATTTCCTCCCCATTTCTATTTGTCCTGTTTCCTTGTCTCTCCCTGCCTTCTCATCTTTGGTTTCAAGTAAAGTTTGCTCTTTCTGCTTTATATTGTTCTAAGGAACACATTCTTCAAGGGTGTTGTTTATTTTATAACCAAAAAAACAAACTCATTGCTGTCGAGTGGGATCCGACTCATAGCCACCCCTCCTTGGGTTTCCGAGGCAATATCTCCATGGAAGTAGATTGCCCAACCTTCCTTCCAAGGAGTGGCTGGTGGGTTTGAACTGCCAGCCTTCTGGTTAGCAGTCAAATGCCTTAGGCACTACACCACCAGAGCTCCCTTATTTTATAAGGTCATCTGTTATTTGGCTGAAATGTAGCTTCTGCGATTGTCTTCAGTTTCAATTTCGAAGGTTATCTTAAGGCAGTAGTTTTGAGGTTCCCCCAGTCTTTTTCAGCCCAGTAAATCTGGTTTTTTTTTTTTTTAAGATTTGAATTTTGTTCTTCATTTGTTACCCATTCTAACTGAGACCTTCTATTGTGGTCCCTGTCAGAGTGGTAGCCGGGCACTATTTGGTTCTTCTGGCCTCAGGGCAGAGAAGGCTGTGGTTCATGTGGGCCATTTGTCCTTTGGACTAATTGCTTCCTTGAGACTTTGATTTTCTTCATTCTCTTTGCTCCAGATGGGAAGAGACCAGTAGTTGCTTCTTAGAGGGTTGCTTGCAAGCCTTAAAGACCCTAGACACTACACACCAGACTAGGATGTAGAACATTATCTTTATGATCTGTATTTTGCCAGTTGACCTAGATGTTCCCTGAGACTATGGTCCTAAACCTTTAAGTCCATTTGTTCAGTCCCAATGTCTAAGTAGTTTCTGTGCCCTTTATGTGTATTGTTATATATATAAGTTACATCAACATTTAGAAATATGAATGTAGTAATATCAACAACCATACATATATATGTATGTGGGTGTACTCCTCTACGACCCTATGTAGAATATGTATTTATCTTTATATTGGCTCACAAATCACAGTTATTACTGTGATTGCGGGAGTGTATATGTTGTAGCCGGGAGCTCTGGTAGTGTAGTGCCTAAGACACTTGACTGCTAACCAGAAGGCTGGCGGTTCAAACCCACCAGCCACTCCTTGGAAGGAAGATGGGGCCATCTACTTCTGTAGTGATACTGCCTCAGAAACCCAAGGAGGTGTCACTATGAGTCAGGTCCAACTTGACAGCACATAACAACGACAACAACATACTATATGTCACCCATAAAATTAGTAGAAAAAGGTGGGGGGCGCAGAAAAAGAAAGTCAGTCTAATGGATAGTATTGAGAATGGAATAGTTAATATGAATTCTATTCATATTATATATTACATCTATAATATATTTTTTATACTTTTGCTTACTGTAAAGAGAATCTCATTCCTTAATGCACTTCTTATACACTCTCATGGTTATGTTCAAAGGTCATTGCCAAATGTACATCCAAAATCCTAGAAAAAACTCTAAGAGAAAATAACAATAATGAGAAGAATGTAACAGATGAAACATACAGACTGTACTATCAGTTTTTTTTCTTTAATATCAATAATGAAATTAGGATATTATTTGGTTAAGGAGCTATAAAATAGTTTGAACTGAAAAGTACTATATTATCCAAGTCATGGAGGTCATCATAATTTTCAGAACTTGTTAATGTGTATATTTGAAATTGTTAATGAAAGAGGATTCCTTTAAGAATTTCTCAGGTAAGCATCTCCCTGCTAAGGCTCTTTAAGGTAAGTGAGACACACATTTTGTTTATGCTTGTTCATGAGAAAGTCAGCTCATCTGAGATGGCCATGTATCAGATAGGATGAGCACCTTGTGCCTTGGACTATTTCTCATCAACAATTCAAGTTTGCTTTTTACAAATTAGATTGTATCAGTTCAGAGTAGAAGAAAAAACTCTCCTGTGTATATTTAAAATTTGTATTGATTTATTTCCCCAGATGGTTCAGACGTTTTCCCGGTGCATCTTGTGTTCCAAGGATGAAGTAGACTTGGATGAGTTATTAGCTGCTAGGTTGGTGACATTTCTGATGGACAATTACCAGGAGATTCTGAAAGTTCCTGTGGTCTTGCAGACCTCTATAGAGGAGCGTGTGGCTCACCTACGAAGAGTTCAGGTAAAGGGAGAGGATATTATCAATCTTATAAAATTGGCAGTGGGAAGTCATCTTACCTTGGAAGACGTCTTAGGACTTTTGATTGGAGGAATTTGAGGATTGGTGAGTTAATATATGTAAAGTGCTTGCAACAGAGGCTGACATATGTTATAGTAAGCACTACAGACATGTTGGCTCTTATCATTGAAAAGATAAAACTTCTGCCTTTTTCGTTTTGTTTACGCCAATCAATTTTGTATAATTTTGATTGCAAATTTCCTGAATGAGTTTGTTCAGAACTTCCATACAGTTCTTGATGGAAATGACTTATGTGCAATGAAATCTTGATTCATAATAGACTTGTGACTTAGGTCCTGTTATTAGTTGACATTGATTCTAACTTAGTGAGTTGATTCAACCCTGTCTGTTACAGAGTAGAGCTGCTTGACAGGATTTTCATGACTGTAATCTCAGTGGAAGCAGATTGCTAGGCTTTTTCTTTTGTGGCACCACTAGGTAGGTTCAAAAGCCAATGGCTAGGTTAGCAGTCAAGTGCAAACCATTTGCACCACCTAGGTACCGATTGGTAGTTGGGAAGGATGGCCTTGATGATAGAAATGATATTGGAGATCATAGATAGAATTTTGCAAGATGAATGGCTTTTCATTGCAAATATTTTTTTCAACAACATAAATGGCAACAAGACACATAGACCTCACTGGATGGAATACACAAGAATCAAAACAACTACATCTGTGGAAAGAGACAGTGGAGAAGAATTGACAGTCATCAGTTCTGACAATTATCAGTCAGAACAAGACCATGAGCTGACTCTGGAAAAGACCATCAATTGCTCATATGCAAGTTCAAGTTGAAGGTAGAAGAAAATTAAAACAAGTCCATGAGATCCAAAGTACAACTTTGAGAATATATTCTACCTGAATTTAGAGACCATTTTAAGAATAGATTTGATGCATTGAATATGATGACCAAAGAGTAGACAAGTTGTGGGATGATATCAAGGACATAATACAGAAGAAATTGAAAGGTCATTAAAAAGATACAAAAGAAAAAAAAAAAAAAAAAAGGGCCAAATGTGAAACTAGCTCTTGAATGGAGAATAGCTAAAGCAAATGGAAGAAATGATGATGTAAAAGAAGAGCTAAACAGAAGATTTCAAAGGACAGCTCGAGAAGACAAAGTACAATATTATAATGAGATGTGCAAAGACCTGGAGTTAGAAAACCAAAAGGGAAGAAGAACACACTCTGCATTTCTCAAGCTGAAAGAACCGGAGAAAAATCCAAAGCCTTGAGTTGCAGAATTGAAGAATTTTGTGGGCAAAAACTTGAACAATATAGGAAGCATCAAAAGTAGATGGAAGGAATACAGAGAGTCACTATACTGAAAAGAATAGGTTAAAGTTCAACCATTAGCATCACGATCAGAGGAAGACTCATTAACAAGCTGCAGTAAGCAGATAACACAACCTTGCTTGCAGAAATTGACCACTTGAAGCATTTCCTGATGAAGATCAGACTACAGCCTTCAGTATAGATTATACTTCAATATAAAGTAAAACAAAAATCCTCACAGCTGGACCAATAAGCAACATCATGAAAAATGGAGAAAGGATTGAAGTTGTCAAGAATTTCATTTTGCTTGGATCCACATTCAATGCCCATGGAAGCAGCAGTCAAGAAATTAAACAATGTATTGCATTGGGCAAGTCTGCTGCAAAGACCTCTTTAAAATGTTAAAAAAAGCAAAGATGTCACTTTGACGACTAAGGTGTGCCTGACTCCAACTTGGTCTTGTTCAATTGCCTCGTATGCATAAGAAAGCTGGACAGTAAATAAAGAAGACCAAAGAAGAGTTGGTGCATTTGAATTGTGGTGTTGATGAAGAATACTAAATATGGACTGACAGAAGAAAAAACAAATCTGTCTTGGAAGAAGTACAACTAGAATGCTTAGAAGCAAAGATAGGAAGACTTCATCTCATGTACTTTGGACATGTTATCAGGAGAGACTAGTTCCTGGAGAAAGACATCATGCTTGGTAAAGCAGAGGGTCTGTGAAAAGAAGACCCTTAATACTGGCTGCAGCAATGGGCTCAAATATAGCGATTTTTGTGACAATGGTGCAGGACTGTGCTTCATTCTGTTGTACATAGGGTCACTGAGTCAGAACCAACTCAATGGCATCTAACAACAGTAACAAGTGATCATTAGGTGCTATTGTTGCTGTTGTATGCCATCAAGTCAGTTCCAACTCATTGTAACTCTATGGGTACTACTAGTATGGGTGCTATTATTATTCTCATTTTTTAGACAAGAAAGCTGAGGCACAAATAAGTAGCTTGCCCACGGTCACTGAGCCCAGCTTCAGACTGATGAAGTCAGTCTTTAGAGCCATTGCTCTTCATGTCTGTGCTATACTGTTCCTATAAAGCAGTATAGTAGATCATGATCTCTAGAGCCATGAAGACATGACCACAGCTCCTGGCTCTCTACCCTTTCTGAATTGTGTGGCTCTGGGCAAGTCCTATAACCCATCTAGGTTTTAGTTTCCTCAAGTGTTAAAATGAGCCATACCTACTTTTTAATCCTGGTTGCCTAGTGTTTTTCTCACATCCTAGGCTTTTCGCTAGGATCTCTGGTAGTGTAGTGCCTAAGACATTTGACTGCTAACCAGAAGGCTGGCGGTTCAAACCCACCAGCCACTCCTCAGAAGGAAGGTTGGGCAATCTACTGCTGTAATGATACTGCCTTGGAAACCTAAGGAGGGGTCACTATGAGTCAGATATGACTATATGACAGTAGGTTTTCTTTTTAGGCTTTTGGCTATTTCATACTCCTTGGGCTCCACCCTTTATTCTTGCCCTTTTCTGCTCCAAATAAAAGGGAAATGTCCTGAGTATGCCCCTTTCCCTATGGCTCTGGTCTCTGTTAATACCAAAAACCTGTTGCCATCAAGTAGATTCCATTTTATACCAGTGCTATAGAACAGAGTAGAACTGTCCCATGGGGTTTTCAAGGCTGTAATCTTTACAGAAGCAGGCTGTCACAGCTTTCTACTGCAGGGCTGGTGGGTTCAAACTGCTGACCTTTCAGGTAGCAGCTGAACACTTCCTCACGGTGCCTGCATGGCTTCTTGGTCTCTGATAAGTTGTCTCTAATTAATATGGTGAACTGATGTTTGAGGCATGGGATGTGCCTAATGGAATAACCTTCCAAGCAACATATTTGTGTTTAACTGGGGCTTCTTGGAAAACAAAAAGTGAACGTTAATAGTGGGAACTTCAGCAGAATAGTAACCATCGACACTATTGCTGTGAAGTTGATTCTGACTCCTAACGACCTCATGTGTGTCAGAGTAGAACTGTACTCCACAGAGTTTTCAGTGACTGTTTTTTCAGAAGTACATCAGTAGACTTTTTTCCTGAGGCGCCTTTGGGTGGACTGGAACCACCAGTCTTTCCTTTATCAGCCAAATGTGCTAACTGTCTGCACCCCATAGGTGCTGTGTTTTTATGAAGATAAACCTTGTGGACTCTGAATTAAATGCTTTTAATAGATGTTTGTTTATTCTCAGGTCTTGATTTTATTTTATTTTTGTCCTTTTATTTCTCTCCTTTGCCTTGTACATTGTCTGCAAATTTGTTGTTTTTACTTGATTCTCACTATGAACTTGTTTGGAAATGATTGCAATACCTGTCTCTCCTTAACAGCTTAGCTGCTGTGTGCCTCTGTCCTTCTTTATGGAGAATGAGACTCTTCAGATGTGGGAAGGAGCCTGGATAGTTTCACAATGTGTATTCAATCTATGACTCTTTTGAATTGTTATAGTCAATATGTTTAACTTATGTTCAGACTTCAGATGTTATTAAAAGAGGATACAAGAATTTTTATTTATTTATTTATTTGGTATTCAAATGGATATTGGGCTTAAAAAGGTGAAAGTGTCATGTTTAAACTGCAGCTTGAAGTGATATTATTTGGAAGTCTTGGAAACATTGTTACAACCAGTATAACATTTTTTTCTCAGTTAAATTGAGGAATGACTAGACATTCCTGTTGGACATGCTTGGGTGTTTGATCTGAACTAACTTTTGTAATTTATGTGAAAATACACCATTTCCTTCCACTACTAATCCTTTTGCTTCAGATTAAATACCCAGGAGCTGATATGGATGTCACTTTATCTGCCCCATCATTTTGCCGTCAAATTAGTCCAGAGGAATTTGAATACCAAAGAGCCTATGGCTCTCAGGAACCTCTGGCAGCTTTATTGGAGGAAGTCATAACAGATGCCAAACTCTCCAGCAAAGAGAAGAAGAAGAAACTGAAGCAGGTAAAAAAGATATCCTGTATAAGTCATTTCTTCTCTGCCCTGTTGTTTTAATGTTGATTTTTCCTTTTCTTCTCTAATTTAATGAGTTAATTTCACATGAGTTTCATCTTCTGAGACACAGTAAGTTAAACAAAAAAATTTAATTTAGAAAATTTGTTAAAATTTTGTGGTGAAATATAGATAACATAAAATTTGCCGTTTTAACATTTTTAAGTATAAAACCCAGTATGTAATTACAATGTTGTACAACCATCACCACTGTCTAGTTCTAATACTTTTTATCACTCCAGACAGAAACTCTGTGCCCATTAAGCATTGACTCCCCATTCTCCTACCCCTCAGCCAAAAGTAACCTCTAACCTACTTTCTGTCTCAATGCATTTGCTTATTTTAAATATTTCTTATAAACATGATACATAATAATTGTCCTTTTGTGTCTGGCTCATTTCACTTCAGGTTCATGCATCTAGTGGCATACATCAGAATTTAATTTCTCTTTATAGCTGAATCATAGTCCATTGTAGGTATATTCATTTTGCTCATATATTCATCTGTTGTTGGACATTTAGGTTTTTTCCCAACTTTCGGCTTCTGCGAATAATCCTTCAATGAACATTGGTGTATAAGCATGTCTGAGTCACTGGTTTCAGTTCTTTTGGGTATATATCTAAGAGTGGAATTTCTAGGTTGTATGGTGATTCTAAAGAGCCATGATGGTGCAGTGGTTAAGTGCTCAGCTACTAGCCAAAAAGTTGGTGGAACAACAACATGGTAATTCTATGTTGTAAACTTTTTGAGCAACTGCCAAACTGTTTTCCACAGCAACCGCACAATTTTATATTCCTGGCAGCAATGCATAAGGGTTTCAGTTTCTGCACATCCTTGCCAATACTTGTTATTTTCTGTTTTGTTTTGTTTTTCATAATAGTCATCATAGTTGGGGTAAAATGGTACCTCACTGTGCGTTTCCCTAATGACTAATGATATTGATCATTTTTTTCGTGTATCTCTCTCTCTTTTGTTTTTAAGTTGTGGTTTAGGTGAAAGTTTACTACAAAACAAATTAGTTTCCCATTCAGCAATTTATACACAGATTGTTCTTTGAAGTTGGTTGCAATCACTGCAGTCTGTCAGTATTATCCACATTGAGTTTCTGGTTTCTGTTTTCCTGCCCCTTCCTGGCTTGTTAGCTTTGCTTTTGGGTGAATGCTGCCCTTTTGGTCCTCATATCGTTGATTGTCTGAGGAGCATGTTCCTCCTGGGTGTTATTGTTCACCTTATAGGTCTCTCTTTTATGGGACTGGAAGATGATCTTCAGGAGTGTCTTCAGGTCTAAGTTTGATGGGTATCAAATTCATTTTCCATTCAACAGTTCATACACATTTTGTCTTATGACATTGATTGCAGTCCTTACAATATAACAGCTCTCTTCCCAATTTTTTCCTGTGGTTGCCTATTCCCTGTGTCCTTCCTTCCTATGCAATCTTGCTTTCTCCCTGTGCAAATGCTGCCTTTTTCATCTCCTATGGTTGATTGTTCTAAGGAGTGTACCTTCCTGGTGTAATTGTGCACTTTCTGTCTGTTGTCTCGTTGAAGGTTAAGCCTTGGGATTTAGTTCAGTTCCAAGCCCCAAGGGCAACCAAGGGCCATAGTCTTAGGGATTCCACCAGTCTCTATCAGACCAGTAAGTCTGGTCTTTTTTGTGAGTTTGAGTTTTGTTCTACTTTTCTCTCCCACTCTATCTGATACCTTCTATTATGATCCTGGTCAGAGCACTAGGTGGTGGTAGTCTGGCACCATCTTGTTTTTCTGGTCTCAAGTTAGTGGAGGCTGTGGTTCATGTAGTCCATTACTCCTTTGGACTAATTGTTTTTTTGAATCTTTGGTTTTCTTCACTCTGCCTGGCTCCAGATGGAAAGAGACCAAGAGCTGTAACTTAGATGGCCCCTCCTAAGCTTTTAAGATTCCGGTTGCTACTCACCAAAGTTGGATGTAGAACTGCCGCGTCTGGCAAAACCATACAAGTCACAAAATGAAGCGACACAAAAGGATTAATGGTTTTCTTTTTTATTTAAAAGGAATGGGGGACAGGTGGACACCCTGCACATTCTGCAAGAGCGACCCCTGATGCCTTTGTTCTACTTTATTTATATGTTTGTACATGATTACATCATTAGTCTTGGAATCCATACAGTCAACTTATTCTCTACAGAGCTAAAGTTTTACTCCTCTATGTGCTCAAGGACAACAGGTGGTCATTAAAACAATCACAAAAATCTTCTCAGGAATAGGAAGTGTAAAATAATAAATGTTTACTAGGACACAATGACCCAAAGTCTGAAACATCCCAATAAGATAAAAACATGGATAATAACATCTACTTTTAATACTTTGATGTTTTGCCAATTAAGTATTTAACAGTGAGAAAGACCTTGCCATCTCTTAAAGCAACAGTCAACCACATCTCTAAAAGCAAACCCTCAATCATCTCTTCACTGTAATTAGAACATGTGCCTTGCAGTCATGTTCTTTTGGGAGTCTTTTTCTTGGTCCCCAACATAGAACATTGTCTTTATGGATTATATTATGACAAGCGACCTAGATGTCTGCCCAGACTATGGTCCCTAGCCCTCAAGCCCAGTATCTCAGTCATAGGAGGTGTTTGGTTCAGAAGTTTTCATGACTGTGTCCCCTGTGTACTCTATTATATACACGTGTATATTTGCAGCACTTGCAAATATATATGTAGGCGTAGCCAATGCCAACCCTATATATATATATATATATATGCATGTAGATGTACTCCCATACACTCTCCTGCCCTAATCAGCTTACATAACTACCTGTGAGTCTACTTGTACATTATTGTTTATTATTTCAGTTGTTGCAGGATTATATATGTCATAGTACTTACCGTTGTTGCCTTTCACTCTTGCATACTTTTCAGTGTCTTATTTTACCTTGATTATGTTATGTTGACTTCCACCATACTGTATATTGTCTTTCCCTCCACCAAATTTAGCATGTGTGTACTATCTAGTTAGTAATTTTCCCTCCCACCCTCCGCCATCCCTTATTGTTGTTAGGTGCTATTGAGTCAACTTTGCCTAATAGCGACTCTATGTACAGTAGAACAAAGCACCGCCTGGTCTTGCACCATCCTCATAATCCTTGTTATACTTGCGCCCATGATTGCAGCCACTGTGTCAATCCATCTTGTTGAGAGTCTTCACTCTTTTTGATGACCCTCTACTTTACCAAGTATGTTATCTTTCTCCAGGGAATAGTCTCTTGTGACAACATGACCAAAGTAGGTGAGACAAAGTCTGGCCATTCTCGCTTCCAAGAAGCATTCTGGCTGCACTTCCATCCCTGGTAAACATCAAAGAATGCTTCTTTATGTTTATAAACCTTTTATTGGCTTTTTTATAATAGTGGTCTCATACAATATTTGTCCTTCTGTGATTGACTTATTTCCTTCAGCATAATATCTCCCAGGTTCGTGCATGTTATGAATTGTTTTGCCGATTCATCATTATTATTTACTGTTGTACAGTATTCCATTGTGTGTATGTACCACAGTCTGTTTATCCATTCATCCATTGATGGGCACTTAGGCTCTTTCCATCTTTTTTGCTGTTATGATTAATGCTGCAGTGAACATGGTGTGTATATGTCTAGTCACATCATGGCTTTTATTCCTCTAGGTTCTATATGTAGTAATTTGATTGCTGTATCATATGGTATGTCTTTATCTAGATTTTTGAGGAAGCATGCATATCTTCTTTAGAGACTTCTCTATTCCAGTCCTTTACACATTTTTAAATTTAAGTTGCTTATCTTTCTGTTGCTGGAGTGTAGGAATTCTTCACATAGTCTAGATATTAAACCTTTGTCAGATATATGACTGGCAAATATTTTCTCCCATTCTGTACATTGCTTTTCACTTTGTTAGTACTGTCTTTTGATGCATGGGAGTTTTTAATTTTTATAAAGTTTAATTTAATTTATCTATTTTTCTTATTGTTATTGCTTATGTTTTTGGTATATTTAAGAGTTCATTGCCAAATCCAAAGTCCTAAAGATTTACTATTACATTTTCTTCTACACAGTTTATGATTTTAATTCTTACATTTTAGTTGTTTATCCATTTTGTGTTAATCTTTGTATAGGATATGAGGCAGGGATCCAGCTTCATTTTTTATATATGTACATCTCGTTATCCTAGCACCATTTGTTGAAAAGATGAGACTATTCTTTGAATAGAAACACATACCAATTTTGAGAGCACATTATTCATTTCATGTATTTCAGAAGTCACATTGCTTTACACAGTTGTGGCCAGTTTTTCAGATCTTTACTGTCGAATTTACTGTTACTGAACTCTTCACTTACTGAACTGTTGTCTAATATTTGTCCTTGGTTTGGTATGTAGCATTATGTGAGTTAGTGGAACTATTGCTTTAGACTCAGAGGGGCTGTCAAATGGGAACAGATAGCTTTTGATTTCTTTAAAAGGCACATCAGGGGAGTTCCAGAAAGATGGCGGACTAGGCAGAAGGACTACACAGACCCTCTTCAACAAAGAAAAGGGAAACCAATTAACACAGACACAGAAGATAATCTTGGACCCCTGAGCCTTGAAGGGAAGGATACAAAAGTGAATTAAACCCCAACTAGCAGAAGAATTTGCGTGAAAATACCAAAAAAGGAGACACACGGAGCTGCAATCTGGCAGCGACCTGAGCAACCCTGATGGCACAGATGGGACGCATGGCTTGGAGATTCCCAAGTGGTAGTAGGACATAAGAATTAACCTAGAAATCACCCTGGTAGCCAGAGACTGCACAGAGGACTGTGCACGATGGCTGGGGAACAAAGGGAGAAAGTGAAGAGAAAGGTGGGCTGAGCTGTGGACTTTTGCC
>NW_006922365.1:897580-907593 GCF_000298275.1 Orycteropus afer afer
AGATGTAGTCAATCTGATTCCTGTGTGTTCCATCTGGTGAAGTCCATGTGTACAGCCTCCATTTGTGTTGTTGAAAAAAGGTGTTTGCAGTGAACAAGTTGTTGGTCTTGCAAAATTCTACCATATGAGTTCCAGCATTTTTTCTGTCACCAAGGCCAGCTGACTTAGGTTTTGCTTATTTAAAAATTAGAGGAAATAAGTATTGCTGGTGTTTTGGGCACCAGTTTACTTTCCAAATATATGTATATGTACCGTAATGGGAGATTTTGCTATTTCAGTATTTATTCTTATATACCTTGGCATTCTGTTTAGACAAAGAATAAGTCTACTTTCTGTGTTCATTGTCCTCCAATGCAGAGTTTACTTATTGCTTATCTTTGGAAGTATATATGATTGTTCTTTTTGAGTTCCCTTTGTTTTACATCCTCACCAGCATTTGATATTGCAGAATTTGAGCTTTTGTCAGTCTTTTGAGTATGTAATGAATGGTATCACCTTACGGTTTTACTTCACATTTCTTGATTATTAATGTAGTTTAACATTGTTGTTGTTGTTATGTGCTGTTGAGTCGATCCCAACTCATAGTGACCCCTCCTTGGGTTGCCAAGGCAGTATCACTATGGAAGTAGATTGCCCAACCTTCCATCTGAGGAGTGGCTGGTGGGTTTGAACCGCCAGCCTCTGGTTAGCAGTCAAGTGCTTAGGCACTATGCTACCATACACTTCTCAAATTTTTTCACTTTTCTACAAATTTTAATATCATCTTGTCAAACTACACACATGCACACACACATACACAACCTATTGAGATTTTGATTCAAATTGTATTGAATCTATAGATCAATTTGGGGAGAATTGCTATTTTTATAATACAGTTTTCCAGTCCATGATCATGTTTTATCCTTGCATTTATTTAGAATCAATAAGAAGAGAAAATCTTTTTGCAAAGGATTTAAGTTATTTGTTTTTGTTTAATTTATTTCTAGATATTGATAATCTTAGAAAATGTTATCAAAATTTTCAAATACATGCAAAAGTAAAAGAGAATAGTGACCATCCCTTAGTTCAATAATTAATTTATTAACTGTTAAAGTTAGTTGTTAACAGGTTCAACAGAGCTATGGTGGCATCATAGTTAAAGCATTCAGCAGCTAAACTGCTCGACTGCTAACCAAAAGTTGGTGGTTTCAACCCACCAGACATTCCATAGGAGAAAGATGAGACAATCTGCTTCTGTAAAGATTTACAGCCTAGGAAACCCTATGTGGACAGTCTCTACTCTGTCCTGTAGGGTCTCTATGAATCAGAATTGACTTGATGGCAGTAGGTTTGGTTTTGGTTTTTCAGCAGTTATTATTCAAAATCTATCTTGATGTGTAATCCTGTTGTAAATACTGTCTGAAACATTATTTTTATTGCCTGTGTATAGTATAAAATTTATTTTGGTGTCCTGAAGTTTGTATCCTACAACCTTGCTAGACTTTCTTGTTAATTCTAGAATGTTTAGGATGGTGTTTTGGGATGTTCTACTTTTACCATATTACTTACAAACAATGATAGTTTTGGCTCCTGTTTTCTGTGGTAGAGAGCTTCTACAATGATCTGCAGTCATCTCCACCTCCTGATATATATGCCCTTGTATAATCCCCTCTCCTTGAGTGTGGGACCTAGTGACACACTTTTAACAAATAGAATTTGACAAGAGTGAATGGATATCACTTTCAAGATCAGGTGACGAAGACTCTGGCTTCCATCTTGTTTGCTGCCCTCTCTTTTGCATTCTCCTTCACTTGCTTTGATGGAAACCAATTGCCATGTTGTCTCTTCAAGCAGCCAGCTGGGACATGAAGCCTGCCAACAGCATGTGAGTGATCTTTTAAGAAACTTCCTCCTCAAGCCTTGAGGTCACTGCAGGTCTAACCAACACCTTGATTGCAGTCTTGTGCGAGATCCTGAGTGAGAGGACTCAGCCAAGCTGTGCCTGGATTCCTGACCCACAGAAGCTATGAGATAATAAATGTTGTTTTATTACCCTAAATTCTGGTGTAATTTGTTATGAAACAATAAACAATACACTTTTCAATCCTTATAACATTTGTTTTTTCTTTTTCCTTACTTCACTGGAGACCTCTATTATATTGCTGAGTAGAAATGGGAATAGAGGCCAGCATTATTTTATTTTTGATTTCAAAGGGAAACCTTTTAGATTAGGGTATTTGGGAAAGCCTTTTATCATATTAAAGGATATCTTTTTTATTCATAAATTGCTAAGAATTTTTGTTTGCCTGTTTTAACCATAAGTTGATGTTGAGTTTTAATCAAGTACCTTTACTTTATTTGTAGGGATTGTATATGTTTCATCCTTAAATCCATCAATGGGAGTAAATGATATTAATTCATTTTCTAATATCAAACCAACCTTGCATTCATGAGTATAAGTCTAAATTGTGATATATTATCATTGTAATATAAGATTTTGTTGCTGATAATTACTTAACAGTTTTTCTATCTAAGTTTATGAGTAAAGTTGGACTGAAATTTTATTATTTTTATTAGGTTTTTGATCAAGGTTATAAATTGAGCTGGAGATTATCCCTTTTTCTATTCTCTCGAGGATCTTGTGTAAGATTGAAATTACGTTTTTCTTGAATCTTGAGTAGAAATCACTGTTGAAGTCTAATAGCTATTCTTAAAATTTTGCTGTTGACTTTTAATGTAATTACACTGAAGTCAGAAAAATGGCTTGTATAATTTCAGTGTTTGCAATTTATTGAGACTTGTTACGTGGGCAATGTATGCTCAAATTTTGTAAATATTCTATGTGTACTTGCAAAGAATATGAATATTGCAGTTATTGCACATAGTTTTTTTCCTATCTCTCTCAAATCTTGTTCAAATTGTTTACATTCCTGCTGATTTTATGTTATCTGGATTCTTATATCTTCCTGTTGAAATTCCTTTTGACTTCTTACATCTTCCTGGTAGACTGACCTTTTTAGCATTATGAAATATTACTATCTGTAGTAATGACTTTCTTTGCAATCTTTCTATATTTCTGTATCTTAGATGTGTCTCTTATAAGGATTGTATAGATGAATTATTTATTTTTTTAAGAAACCAATTTTATAGTCTTTGTAATATTTATAGAATTATATTTAATATAATTATATTTGGGTATAAATCTATTATCTTTATGATACTTTGATGTTCTTTTACTCCACTTACTTGCCCTTGTTTGAATTTTTAAAATAATTTCATGTTTTCTTCTACTAGTTTGAATCCTATGCACTCTGTTTCTATTCTTCTTGTTTACCTAGAGACTACATCTTGCATACTAACTTATCAAAGTTTAAAGTTAGCACTATTATGCAGGACCTCAGGGCACTAACAGCAACCTCCCAAAACTGGTATTTTGTTGTAATGTATTTTAATTTTATTGGATTTTAAAACTCAGAATGTATTTTTTAAAAAAATCCATTTTCTTTTTGTTGTTGCTGTGAGAATGTACATAACCAAGCATACACCAATTCAACAGTCTCTGCATGTACAATTTACTGACACTGATGACATTCTTCAAGTTGTGCAGCCACTCTCACTCTCCTTTCCTGACTTGTTCCTCCCCCATTACCATAAACTCACTGTCCTATCTAATCTTTCAAGTTGTTGTTGTCAATTTAATCCCCTATAGATCTTAAAAGAGCATAATGCTCATGGCAGACATTCAGTACTAGTTAGGCTAAACTATTGTTTAGTTTTAAGAAGACTTAAGAGTATATTTTTAGTGTATGGTTTAAAAATTACCTCAGGACCTTAAGGATTCATCCAACCTCCACTGATCCAGAAAATCTCAATTTCTTAAGAATTTTAAATTTACCTCCTACTGATCACAATTCTTCTGTAGAATAGTTGGTCAAAATTTTTCAGTAACGGTAGCTGAACACCATCCAGACAAGACAGAGGATGCAGTTGTTCATGGAGGCAATTAGCCACACATTCACTTCCTCATATACCTGACTCTTCTTCCTCTGTTGTTCCAGGTCAATAGAGACCAATTGTTGTGCTTTGGATGCTTTTAAGCCTGCAGGCTTTTAAGACACCAGGCACTACACAGCAGACTAGAAGGAAGAAGAGAAATACTAATCATGTTATTAGGCCAATTAACTGGGATGTCCCATAAAACCATGACCCTAAACCTCCAAGTCAAGGAACCAAATCCTGTGATTTGTTTGGTTGTTCATAAGCAGCCTCAGCAGGTACTTAATTTGCATTCTAGTCACCCATAGATATCAATGCATCTTGATTGCATGTTTGGTCAATTTCAGACTATAGAAGTTGGTAAAATTTTCAATTTCCTCTTCTTTGGCTTTAGTGATTGGTGCATCAATTCGAATGATGTAGTATTATTAACTAGTCTTTCTTGTAGGTATGAATATTATTCTATCACTGACAGCAGTGTGGTTCAGAATAGACCTTGAAATCTTCTTTTGGATGATGAATGCAATGTCATTGTTCTTCAATTTGTCATTTTTGGCATGGTAGATTATAAGTTTGTCTGATTCCAAATGGCCAATGCCAGTCCATTTCAGTTCACTAATGCCTAGGATATGGATCTTCATGGGTTCCATTTTATTTTTTATAGCTTCCAATTTTCCTAGATTTGTCTGTCATACCTTCCATGTTCTCATCAATAATGAATGTTTGCAATTATTTTTCCCATTTTGAGTTATGCCCCATCAGCAAATGAAGACCCCGAACACTTTACTTCATCCATGTCATTAAGGTCAACTCTACTTTGAGGAGGCAGCTCTTCCCCAGTCATATTTTGAGTGTCTTCCAACCTGAGGGGTTCGTCTTCAGGCATTGTATCAGTGTTTCATGGCTCTTCATAAAGTTTTACAGTAATATATCAGACAGTGTTTCATTGTTACTCATAAGGTTTTCAGTGGCCAGTTTTTTCCAGAAGTGAATGGTCCTTTCCTTCTTCCCAGTCTGTCTTAGTCTGGAAGGTCCACTGAAACCTGCCCATCATGGCTGAACCTGCTGGTATTTGAAATACTGAAGGCATATCCCCCAACCTCACAGTAACATGCAAGCCACTATAGTATAACAAACTGACATGTAGTTGCAGGTGTGTCCAATCTCTTGTTAAATTCGTTATGCTGGATTTTTAAAAGTTCATTTCTTCTAAAAATTATAGTTAGCTCTTTTTAAATATGCTTGGTCAGTTTTTATACTTTACTTTTCTGTTGGGTACTCCTGTTTTAAAACATTTTTAAAAATTACTTCTTCAGTCAAAGTAAGTATAGTTTAATAATCTGTAGCTAATAATTCCAGTACCTGAAGTCTTTGTTTTTTTCTCTTTTCTATAGTTTTTGCTTCTTTGCTTGGTTATCTTTGTGTATTGCTTATGTTGTTGAAAAAACGTTTGAGATTTAGGGAGACAGTGCTGTTTCACAGAAGCCAGTGCTGGACATCTAGGGGCATTACCATTATGGGAGTGCTTTAAGCTAAATTGGAAGCTCTGGTGGCATAGTGCCTAAAGCATTTGACTGTTAACCAGAAGGCTGGTCATTCAAACCCACCAGCCACTCCTCAGAAAGAAGATGGGGGGGGGCATCTACTTCCATAGTGATACTACCTCAGAAACCCAAGGAGGAGTGGCTATGAGTCGGATCTGACTCAATGGCAGTGAGTTTGGTTTGGTTTTGATTTAAACTAAATTAAAAACTTAAGCTTTTTGTATTATGCAAGTGGTAAGGATTTGCATTGCTAATCTACTTGAGAGTGCATTTTGGGCATAGCCACTCAAGAATGATGTATCCATCCATCCCATTCAGCGTCAAAATTAACCTTCTCTGCAATCTCTGGCGATGAGGCAAATTCAATCCCTGGATAAGTAGGGGGGAAAATATCATATTAATTTTTTCTACCTTGGGTCATCCCTTGATTTTTTAACTTGGCAAGTCTGTCAAAACCAATATTAAATATTACATCAATTAGGAAATACTGACAGCACATAAGGAGTTTACATGTATTGCTTACCAGCCTGCATTCCTGCTTTCTCTTCTATTTTGGTCTGCTAATTTCCTACTATTTTTAGCACTCTGTTGCTTTGAGAGAGAATGTTCTTAATATTTAATCATAATTCTCAACATCTTTAGTTGTTTTTCACAGGAGGTTGTTGGAGTCCTGGTGGCACAGTGGTAAAAGTGCTTGGCTGCTAACCAAAAAGTCTTATCTATGGTTTGAACCCACTAGCTGCTCTGGAGGATGAAGATGTGGGAATCAACTTCCATGAAGATTACAGCCTTGGAAACCCTACTGGATAGTTCTACTTTGTCCTGTAAGGTAGCTGTGAGTCAGAATTGACTTGGTGATAATGGATTTGGTTTTTGGTTTGGATTTTGTTCTAAACAACCCAGTCCGACATATTCTTTGAAGCAGCTATTTATTTGTTTATTGATTTATTTTTATTTGTTGTAATTGGTGAAGTAAATAGTTCTTTTTTCTTGTTTCAGGTAGGGTGCTATTTTCTTAGCTATGTTTTTTTATTTTTTTAAAGAATCTTTTAATAAAAATTATCCATAAAAATCCTAATAAATTTCAAAGAGCAAGATATTCCTTAGTACATTTATAAAAGAACGTTTGGTCTTTTTACAAAAAGCTCCCCTTTATTTTAAATAAATTTCTTATTTGCAGATTAAACATAAATCATCTGTAGTTGCAAAGCATATTGCACATTACAGAGAAAGAAGCAATATATATTGCAACAGGTTTTCTCAGAGTATCCAACTCTAGAATATTTTCATAAAAACAAATTTACTTTTCATGTGCATAATAAATAAAAAGGTGGCTTGTATTTTATTACTTAAAATTAAACCAAAATAACCTTTAAAAAATGTTACCCCTCTGCCTCTCAGAAAGAGGGAAGGGGGTGATAAGTCAGGATGTTCCACAGGTACTTGACACATTTACCAGATTCACAGCCACATTCAAAGAGGAGCATAACCCTGAGCCTTGCAAGACCTGGGGACACACAGCCAGCTGCCTTCCCTTTTCATGTTTCCAAGGGGTCCCTGCCCTACAGGGAAGAGGCATGCTGTGGAAGCTGGATGTCCCAGAATGGAAAAGGAAAGGACAAGATTTTTTTGTAAGTCCCTGCTCTTCTACTCTCTAGCTGCAGTAATCACTCAGCCCTACTTTTAAACGAGCACTAAAAACATCTCTGAAAACATCAAGAGAAAGACCTCCAAAAAGAAGATAGGAATGTCTGAGGTCAAGTCAGGTCAAGTCTACAAAACTGCAGTTTGCAATCATTCAGTAAACTGAGCCCAAAAGAACAGCTAAGAGGGATATTTTCCTTTGGGGTTGGGTGGGGAGGTAGAATCAAGTTGAGGCACTCAATCCAGACTGAACAACTCTACTTGCCAAGCCAGGTAAATATAAACTCTCTCTGACATTCACCTGCACAGACATTACCCTGGTGCATTTGTTTTTAAATACATAGAGAACCATTCAAGTGGCATCTGCCTGCTCCTCGATTCAGGACAAAAAAGGCCCAGTGCATCCTCAGAAGCTGGGGATTCATTTGCACAGAGTATGTTCTGATGGAAGAGCTGGAGCAAACTGAAGGAAAAATTTGACAAGGGAATCTGGTCTTTCACAAAGGCCAGCACAACCAGGAAGCTAATAAACACTTCCTTTGTCACCCACTCTTCCTGGGGAATAAAGTTCCTCAGACCCATCATCTCAGGTAGCTAAGTATGCCTGTAAGGATTCAAAACTTTGCAGTGGAAGATCTAGACTACACCAAGCCTAAGCAGAAGACAGTTTTCTACAATGGTTTTGCAAAATCATTTTCATTGTGTTGACAAAGTTGACACCAGGCACTAGCTATACATGGATATACAGGGATGGCTCAAGCTCACTGCTGTTCCAAAAGATGATGCCCACTCAGATTCAGGGCACTCCTGGGGCAAATCGCTGAGCAAGTGATTTCTCTGACAGCCCCCCGCAGCCCTCCCTTTTCTGAAACTTCAGAGCACAAAAGCGAAGGAAAAGCAAAAGCCTTGCAGGATATATCACAGTTGTGAACATTCTGATTTTTTTTTTTTTTTTTTAAAGTACACTCTGAGCTTGGCTCAAAGAATCATCTCTTTATAACTGGCACTAGACAGCCTTCTGGCATCTTGCTCCACAAAGCACTCACTTTAGCATCCAACTTCAGGCTAGGTTATCCAGAAGCTCAACTAGGACAGCATGCAGTAATTTCATTCACACGATTTGTACAGGTCTGGTCCCAGGATGACAAAAGGGTTTGGGACTTAGAAGACCTATCTCACATCAGCCTGAAGCCTGAGAGAGGCATTCACAACATTCAAAGCACAATGGAGCTGCCAGGCACAGAGCCCTCTTCAAAGCCTGGAGGGAAGAAACACCCAGGCCCCAGCGAGAGGAGTAGGCAAAGGGCCTGGATGAGAAGGGAAATGTGGGAGCCATTACATACCACTGCTGCCACAGAAGTTGGAGAGGTCAGTGAGGAGGGACCAAAAGAGAAAACAGACACCCTCCCTCCCAGATGTGCCCCTAATTGACCCACTTCCCTTGGCCCAGAGAAAAAGATACAGGAGTGTGGGTGTATGTTTTTAAAATGGAACATTTTCGGTTTGAAATGAAAATCATTTAAAACACATACAGTGTTCCCAAAGAAAATTCCTACTCAGTAGATGAGACCCTGTTGAGAAACAGAATTATGCTTTTAAAATAAACAAAAAGGGAAAACAGAAGCATTTGATGTTTTTCATTTTGAAATAATTTGCATATAAAATGCTTAAAAGTTAGAGGTGATACATACATTATTGAAAATCCCCTTTTAAAAAATCTCAAAGAACTGAGTTATACATCTATTTTAAAAAACAGGAACCCTTAAATTTCCAAGAACAAACACAAATTTTCCCTTTTGATTAAAAATGCAATGGCTTAGACAGCACTTATTCCTAGCTTTCAGACTAAAATGAAATCATTTGAAGTGGGTACACAGTGGCTGGTGAGAAACACAGGGAGGCTGGGGTGTTTCTGTGGGAATGCATCTACTCCTGTTGGTCCATGGAAGCCAGCTCTGCTTTGTATGGGCACTCAGTGTAAGTTCAGAGAGAGACTTCTTTCTGTTCTGGCTAAGAAACTAATAAAAACGAAAACAAGCGTTTTACCACAACCTCGTCCTTGTCTGTATCAGGTTGAAGGTAAAGAATGGCCAAGCCACATGCAGGAACCGTCCTCACCAACACTCAGTCCCATCCCTGTTTTACTGTAGTCCCACTACGTGGTGATACAAAACAAGCCTATGGAAACCACAGCAGCAGCTTTCACATCCAGTGACTCAAACCAAAACTAGTGTGAGGCACTCATCTAAAGCCTATATCATAGAGAGAACTGTTCAAGGGATGCCAGAAAGTCTCTGACCTTTTATTTTCCCTGACTTAGCTAATTGGCACTAGACACTGAAAACAAAAACCAAACAAACTTCTAACCCAAACATGGTCAGAACTGAAAATACTTGGTTAGTAAATACGAGACAGACGTGTTTTTGTTGTTAGGTGCCGTCAAGTCGTTTCCGATTCATAGTGACCCTATGCACAGCAGAACAAAACACCGCCCGATCCTGCGCCGGCTCTGCCATGCCTGCTGTACTTCAGCCCATCCCTGCAGCCACTGTGTCAGTCCATCTCATTGAGCGCCTTCTCCTCTTTCCTCGCCACTCCACCTTACCAAGCATGACATCTTTCTCTAGGGAATGGTCCCTTCTGACAACATGACCAAAGTAGGTGAGATGAAGTCTGGCCATTCTCACTTTCTAGGAGCATTCCAGCTGCACTTCTTCCAGGACAGATTTGTTAATTTTTTTGGCGGTCCATGGTACTTTCAGTATTCTTTACCAACACCACAACTCAAAAGCATCAAATCTTCTTTGGTCTTCTTTATTCATTGTCCAGCTCTCACATGCATATGAAGCA
>NW_006922365.1:910388-910855 GCF_000298275.1 Orycteropus afer afer
GATAGGCAGACAGGATGACATTTTTAATGCAATAGAAAGGGATGCCAAGGAAACATCAGGCCCTTTTCCAAGGAAAGTCATTCACAATCCCCAACGCAGAGGTAGCAATACTGCAGTTATGATGAGTGCCAGCAAAGGGAAGAGACTTGGACTTTAAAGTATTACGCTAAGAAAATCAATCTAAAGTTGCCCCATTAATTGTGCTTAGTAACACCAGCATTTCATAAGAAGCCACTTTACATGTACCTTCTCATTTCCAATTATACCCTTAAGAAAAATAGAGGCATTTTATTGAACAGAAGAAAAACACTAAAGAATGCAAGAACTAATGACATATAGGTAAGCAGCTGGACAGAAATCCCTATACCATCATGGATGGCCAGACATCTATTCCCTTCTTTCCACTTCAGACTGGATTTTGGCATAGTTTGGAGTCAGTCATCAATGTGTGGCATAAGGAGAGGCCA
>NW_006922365.1:910955-912213 GCF_000298275.1 Orycteropus afer afer
AACTGGTTGGTATCTGGGGGAGAACCCAATTATTGAATGATAGGCAGACAGGATGACATTTTTAATGCAATAGAAAGGGATGCCAAGGAAACATCAGGCCCTTTTCCAAGGAAAGTCATTCACAATCCCCAACACAGAGGTAGCAATACTGCAGTTATGATGAGTGCCAGCAAAGGGAAGAGACTTGGACTCTAAAGTATTACGCTAAGAAAATCAATCTAAAGTTGCCCCATTAATTGTGCTTAGTAACACCAGCATTTCATAAGAAGCCAGTTTACATGTACCTTCTCATTTCCAATTATACCCTTAAGAAAAACAGAGGCATTTTATTGAACAGAAGAAAAACACTAAAGAATGCAAGAACTAATGACATATAGGTAAGCAGCTGGACAGAAATCCCTACACCATCATGGATG
The DNA here is from genome assembly GCF_000298275.1 of Orycteropus afer afer. Lineage (NCBI taxonomy): Eukaryota > Metazoa > Chordata > Mammalia > Tubulidentata > Orycteropodidae > Orycteropus > Orycteropus afer. The sequence continues at coordinate 911,372 of NW_006922365.1, forward strand.
GCCAGACATCTATTTCCTTCTTTCCACTTCAGACTGGATTTTGGCATAGTTTGGAGTCAGTCATCAATGTGGCATAAGGAGAGGCCACCCAGAGGACACTAGATCAAATCAAGCCAACCATCTGGTCAATCTGGTGCATGTAGATGCTCTTTAGGGGCAGGGAGTATCTCCTCTCATCAGGAACACGACTGCAATTGGAGCTGGAGTTGATGACTTTTAAGTCTTGAGACTTGAGCCTGTGCATGGGTTTTCCCTCTTGCTCCTGCTTGCCCTCTTCAGAAAAGAATTCCTTCCAGGGTGACTCCCGAAGATGTTTGTCCACAGAGACAATGTGTCCCTCAGTTGTAAACATGTATCTCGTTCCAGATTTGTGTACTGGGTTCTCTTCATCAAATAGCAGATACAAGTATTTTCAGGTCTCACTGAGGAAGAAACTCTCCATGCGGTCCTCTTTGGACTTGTCTATGACATGATGCAGCGTGGCATACCCACACTTGACTTTTGTGTACTTTTCCAGACTCTGCAGAATATCCATTCCTATGTGGAGGTAGAAGGGATTCTTGGTGGCCTGATAGAGGAGATAGGTAGATTCCACTAACTCTGGTCTCAATGGGTAGAAGGGAACATCAGGGGCCTGTAGCTGCCAGTTATATCTCTCAGGGAGGGCTCCATATCGTTTCCATATAGCATAGTAAAATGCATGCAGGCAGATGGCATCTTCCACATCCCCTACCAGGACCTGCAGTCCAGGGAAGAAGGCCTGCAGAGAGTCGATCCAGGTGTTCATCAGCTGCCCACTAAACATGTTCACATTGACATAGAGTGGGGGGTCTCCTTCTCCT
>NW_006922365.1:912688-914589 GCF_000298275.1 Orycteropus afer afer
GGCAGGTCTCATTATTGCTGTCAGGAGGAACACCTGTCTTTAGATTCACCCGAGGATGGGGGATGCCTGTCTTGGTGTTTTCAAAGGCAGGGAGGAGTCGCAGGGCCAGGTCATGAGCCATGTGCAACAATTCATTGTCATAGTCTTTAATGGTCATGTCACCAAACGGCTGCCTGGAGTCTGTTATTATTCTGTGGGCCGAAAGGAGGCTTCCCAGGACCCTTATTGTGGCTTCAAAGACTTGGACGGTGGAATCTTTGTCAAATGAAACTGTGTTGATCACTAATTTGACTGCTTTCTGAAACTCAGATGAATTTCCCATTGTTGCAAGTGTATCCAATGCATCAACAAGAGTCAATGAATAGTTTCCTAGGACATCATTGATGTTCAGATTTGAAGGGTCCCCGCGGTCGGGCCCCCGGCCGCCACAGTGGATGGGGTTGAGCTCGTCCTGGGGAAATGCGTGCGCCATATAGTTGTCGTAGCCAAAGGCGAACATGGCCCGCGCCAGGTCGCGCATCTGGGCTCTCAGCTGCGGCGGAAAGGCGCTGCTGTAGCGCTTCTCGTACTCGTCCCGGCCGCGGCCCTGGCAGCCCAGCACGTAGCCCCAATGGGCCGAGCCGCACACGCCCAGCCCGGGACGCCGCGGAGCCCGGAGCCGGCCGCCCGCCGCCACGGAAACCGGCGGCTGCAACCACGACCGCCCCGATGGCTCCCCGGGCCGGCCCGCAGGCTCCGAATCGGGCGACACGAGGCCGTCGGCGCCCCTCAGGCGCTGGAAGGCGAAGCTGAGTGGAAAGCGCTGGCAGAAGCCCATACTGGGCCCCAGCCCGAAGACGAGCCACAGAAGTACATGGAGGCCGAGCCAGAGTAGCACCAGCCCCAGAACGAGCGCTCGCCATTGCATGTTCGCGCAGGCGCCGCAGGCATTGTTTTAAAGCGCCGGGGCCTCCCTGGCGGGCCACCACACCGCACTTGGGCGCTGTAGCCTGCTCGCTTCCCCTTTAAGGAACTCCCCCGTGACGCACCAGGAACTGGCCCATTGTCCCCCCTTGTTTGTTTTTTTAAAGAAAAAATTAAAGTAGTTATATTTCCCTTTAGGATTTATTCATCTACTACTTTCTATAATTATAGTTTCTCTGTATATATACTTATTCACCTAATTCAATATCAAATGAACTGCCAAGTTACTGTCTAAAAAAATTCCTGAAAAAAATATGCAGGTGAATAGAAAAATTATTATTTTTACAATTTGTTTTAATAGTTGAGTAGGATATTGTACTTCCCAGAGTTAAGGAGTATACCAAGTTGACTGGTATTTAGTATAATCACAGTCCCTAAAATAATACATCTAAAATAACATATCCAAAAAGTTAAACTCAAATTAAAATTTATTGAACGCTTAAAATTTGCCAGGCGTTTTGTTAGCACTTTACATATGTGTTTAATCCTCACTAGAGTCATAAGTTTGTTTAGTTAGTTGCTCATGGTGAGCACATATGTGCAGAGTAGAACTATTTATTATCTCCAATTTACAGTTTAAGAAACAGGCTTGGTAACGTTGGGTAACTTCCCTTAAGATTACATAGCTGTGAGTAACGTAGTTGGCAGTTACAGCAAGCACTGTGTGACTACAGAGTCCAGGCTCCTGACAACTATGTGGTATTATCTTCTAGTGGGTAGTGTTTTATGATTTTTGCAAGGACTTTTAAGATGCTTATGTATAAAGTCATATGTTATTTACTATCCTATACTTTCTAAAGGAGCTCTGGTAGTGTAGTGCCTAAGGCACTTGACTGCTAACTAGAAGGCTGGTGGTTCAAACCCACCAGCCACTCCTCAGAAGGAAGATGGAGCAATCTACTTGTGTAGTGATACTGCCTCAGAAACCCAAGGAGGGG
>NW_006922365.1:928516-929152 GCF_000298275.1 Orycteropus afer afer
GTCCATGGTACCTTCAGTATTCTTTGCCAACACCACAACTCAAAAGCTTCAACTCTTCTTCGTCTTCCTTATTCATTGTCTAGCTTTCACACACATATGAGGCAATTGAAAATACCATGACTTGGGTTAGGCACACCTTAGTCTTCAAAGTGATGTCTTTGCTCTTCAACACTTTAAAGAGGTCTTTTGCAACAATGTGACATCTGATTACTTGACTGCTACTTCCATTGGTGTTGACTGTGGATCCAAGTAATGTGAAATCTTTGACAACTTCAATCTTCTCTCCATTTATCATGATGTTACTTATTGGTCCTGTGGTGAGGATTTTAATTTTCTTTATGTTTAGGTGTAATTCATACTGCAGACTGTAGCTTCAAGTCCTCCTTACTTTCAGCAAGCGTAGTTGTGTTGTCTGCATATTGCAGGTTGTTAATAAGACTTCCTCCAATCCTAATGCCACATTCTTCTTCATATAGTCCAGCTTCTTGGATTATTTGCTTGGCATACAGATTGAATAAGTATGGTGAAAGGATACAACCTGACACACTCCTTTCCTGATTATAACCATGCAGTATCCCCTTGTTCTGTTTGAACAATAGTCTCCAGGTCTATGTATAGGTTTCTCATGAACATAAT
>NW_006922366.1:0-968 GCF_000298275.1 Orycteropus afer afer
TGAGCACTGATCCTTTGGAGTTGCATTGTTTAAAAGTCAACCATGGGGGATCTGAAGGACAGCATTTGCATAAAGGGAAAGTTAGACAGACAGGAATGCATAGAGAAGAAGGACACAGGAAAAGGTTAATGGCAGGGAGGAATTGTGAGGACAGCTATTCCATTGCAAGAATTGTAATCAGTACTGTGAAATCAAACATGTATGAAGAGTTGAGAGAAAAATGAATGTGCTTTGTAAATTTGCACCCAAATCACAACAAAAAGTTTTAAGAAAGGAAAAGAAATAATTATGAAAAATGAAGTCTGATTACCCATCTTTCTTTTTTTAATGTTAAAAGAGCATATTCCCTTGATTTAGAATTTGGCCAGTATTTAATTTCCAGTATGTCTTTGTACAAAATAATGAGTATTGCCAAAGATTTATGTAAAACTCCAAAATATCTTAAAATGAATAATAATTGTCACATTGCCCAAAATTTCCTTGATGTATGTCAACAAACTTTTATCATAATTCTTTTTACAATTAAAGTATTCTAAATTTATTTATTGAGATAAATAAAGACAAATTTAAAATAGCAACACCTTTGTCATTGTTGCCATGGGCCTTCAAGTCAGTTTCAACCCAGCAAAGTTTTGTACAACAGAGTAAAACACTGCTTGGTCCTGTGTTATCCTCCCAATAGTTATTGTACTTGGGGCCATTATTGAAGCCACTGTCTCAAACCATCTGATTGGGAGTTTTTCCCATTGTTGCTGACCTTCTGCTTTACCTAGTATGATATCTTCTCCTGGGGCTTGTCCCTCCTGATAACATGACCAAAGTACAAGAAACAAAATTTGGACATTCTCCTTTGTAAGGAACATTCTAATAATAATTTTCTAAGACATTTATACATTCTTCTGATAGTCCATTAAATATTCATCATTCTGCACCGACATCACAATTCAAATGCATCAATTCTTCTTTGG
>NW_006922366.1:1898-2790 GCF_000298275.1 Orycteropus afer afer
GGACATGAACAATGATATCCCTCTTTCTATGTCCTCTTCTGAATCAAGCTTGAATTTCTGGCTATTCCCTGTTGACGTAGTGCTGCAACTATTTTTTAATTATCTTCAGCAAAATTTTACTTGCATATGATATTAATGATATTCTCAGAAAATTTCCATGTTCTGTTGGATCACTCATCTTTGGAATGGGCACAAATATGGATCTCTGCTAGTCAGTTGGCAAGTAGCTGCCTTCCAAATTTCTTGGCATAAATGAGTTGTCACTTCAAGTGCTGCATCTGTTTGTTGAAACATCTCAGTCAGTATTCTGTCTATTCCTGAAGCTTTGTCTTTCACCAATTCCTTCAGTTCAGGTTGTGCTGCTTCTTTCAATACCTCAGTTCTTAACCATATGCTACTTCCTGAAATGGTTGAATGTTGACCAATTGTTTTTGATACAGTGACCCTCTGTATTTATTCAATCTTCTTTTGATACTTCCTGCACTGTTCGATATTTTGCACCTGATGGCTTGAATTGTTTCTTCAGTTCTTTCTGCTTGAGAAATGCCACGTGTGTTCTTCACTTTGGATTTCACTTCAGGACTTTCCACCTTCCATTATAAAATTTTACTCTGTCTTCTCCAGCTGCCCTTTGAATTCTTCTGTTCAGAATTTGTACTTCATCATTTCTTCCATTCACTTTAACTACTCTCCATTCAAGATCAGGTTTCAGAGTGTTTACTAATATCCATTTAGGTCTTTTCTTTCTTTCCTTTTTCTTTTTAATGATTTTTTTGTGTTGTTGTTGTTGTTTAATGTATGGTATTCTTGATATCATCTCACAACTCATCTCGTCTTCAGTCAATGGTGCCAATGTACTAAACCTATTCTTCAAATGGTCTCTAAATTCAGG
>NW_006922366.1:6005-6952 GCF_000298275.1 Orycteropus afer afer
TAAATTTAAAAGATATTTTTACATAAATATATAAAATGTTTTTTAAAGTTACTAAACAAGTGGGAGTCAGTGAATATCTTTGTCTTACTTTCTCTGGACATGTTATCAGGAGGGAACTGTCACTGGAGAAAGATAACATGCTTGGTAAACTAGAGAGTCAGCAAAAAAGAGGAAGATCCTCAATGAGATGGATTGACACAATGACTGCAACAATGGGCTCAAAAATAACTATCATGAAAAGGGTACAGTATCTGGCAGTGTTTCATTCTGTTGTACATAACTTGATGTTGAACTCACTTGATGGCACTTCACAAGTAGTGTCTTAGTCTGCATTCTTTAGAGGAGTGAAACCAGTGAAGTTTATATATAAATACAGAGAGATTTACTTCAAGGAAACAGCTCACATGATTGGGAGAGAATGGCTTATGCAATAGTGGAGGTTGGCAAATCACAAATCCATTGGTCAGGTGGCAGGCTGATGACCTCTGCTGGCTCACAAAATTACATAGGTTGAGGAACCCAAAATCTGCAGGTCAGTGGGTTAGCTGCAGACTGCTACAGGCTTACATCATGAGAACCAAAGGCCAGGCTATAAGAAGACTCTAGGATCATGAGAGAGAGCAAGCTTTGCCAGAACATTCATTTATATACTGAAGGTAGATCACATCTCTGAGGAAACTCCTCTTTTAATAAAATGACTGCTCACATTCAATCACAAATAAGGAAGATGATTTCATAGTGTGTGCCAAAATACTGAGAAACACAGGCTAGCCAACTTGAAATATGACATTAACTGTAATAATACAATACAACTAATTACTATACAATGACTACAAAAACTAACATTGGCAGAGTTAAATATTTTGAGTATGTGAAATCACAGAAACTTTCCCATATTGTCAGTATAAAATGGTGCAACCAGTTTGGAAAACTGCTTCTGAGTTTCT
>NW_006922366.1:9504-11163 GCF_000298275.1 Orycteropus afer afer
GACACATAGCACTGGGCAAGTCAGCTTCAAAGGACCTCTTTCAAGTGCGGAAGAGCAAAGTTGTCTCCTTGAGGACTAGGGTGTACCTGACACAAGCCATGATATTTTCAATCAGCTCATATGCATGTGAGAGCAGGACAATGAATAAAGAAGACCAAAAAAGAATTGATACTTTTAAGTCACGGTACTGGTGAAGAATGCTGACAGTACCATGGACTGCTAAAATAACTAACAAATATGTCCTGGAAGAAGTGCAGCCAGAATACTCCTTGAAAGTGAGAACAGCCAGACTTCATCACACCTACTTCGGTCATGTTATTAGAAAGGACCATTCACTGGAAAAGGATGTCATGCTTGATAAGTTGGAGGGTCGACAAAAGAAGAGAAGACATTCAACGATTGACACAGTGGTTTGCCGATGGGCTCAAGTACAGCAGGGATAGTGGAGCCTGGTGCGGGACCTGGCGATGCTTGCTTCTGCTGTGCATTGAATCGCTGAGTCAAAGACGACTCACCGGCACCTAACAACAATAGCAACATGAAGTGAGGAGTGAATAACAAGAGCAAAACATTACCATTATAAAGGAAAGACCCAAGTAAGAGGATGTGGACCTTCTAATCTCTAGTATCACAATGGTTAAACACTGATGGTAATAGAAAGGCAGGTGGTTTGAAATCACAATGCGTGATAAGACCTAGTCATTTATTCCCCTTAATATTATAACCTAGGAAACACTATAGAACCATCCTACTGTTTTCTATAAAGCCACTATGAATCAGAATCAACTCAAAAATATGCAGTAATAACAATCTTAAGTAAAGCAGACTCAGCTAAACTTCAGTGTCGGTAATGGTGCAAGTCACTGAGTATTGGAGGGCAGCATGGCAGAAGAGAGAATGCACATTCTCTGTGGGAAAATTGACTCCCAACAGGAAACTGGAAGAGCTGAGATAATAGTGTGTTAATTATCCTTAATCTCTTATACAAATATTTGTTTCTCTCCATGCAAGTAATATAGAAACAGGAAAATAAGAGAGAACATGGCAACATTGGCAATGGTAAATTGGCACCCCTCTCATTTAGACTATTTCCATGTAACTCTCCATATCTAATCTCTACTCATCTCCATCCTGATGTGTAATCCTGAAGGCTGAATTTATGTACTAATTCAACAAGATTCTTTGCCCATTGGCTTTGGCTAATAGAAGGTATAGTTAAGAAATAAGAGGGGAGGTATAATGTGAGGGTGTGCAGTGGTCTCATTTCCCTTGTTGTTAGCTGCCATTGTTATTACTGTTGTTAGCTTTCTCACAGCAACCTCATACATTCTAATCCATTGGGTTTTAATTGGCTAATTAGCTCTGGTAGCATAGTGGCTAAGGCAGTTGACTGCTAACCAGAAGGCTGGCAGTTCAAGCCCAGCAGCCAATCTTCAGAAGGAAGATGGGGCAATCTACTTCCCTAGTGATACTGCCTTGGAAACCCAAAGATGGGTCACTATGAGTCGGGTCTGACTCGACAGCATGTGACAACAACACAATTTTTGTAAGCAGACTTCAAGCCTGTCTTCATAGTCTGTCTTAGTCTAGAAGCTCTACTGAAACCTGTTTATCATCACAGAAATACACACACCTTCAGTGAAAGATGAGTTGTGACTG
>NW_006922366.1:11578-12581 GCF_000298275.1 Orycteropus afer afer
TAGACATGTGAATAACTGAAGGAAGATAAACTTATGCAAATTAAATCTGGTTATAAATAGGGCTATTTTATGAGGCATTGGGTGCCCTAGTGGTGCCTGGTTTCAGCTTTTAAATGAAAGGTCAGCAGCTGGAATCCCCTAGCCGCTCTGCAGGAGAAAGATGGTAGCTTGCTATAAAGATTATAGCCTTAGAAACTCAGCTGTATCCTATAAGGTTGTTATGAGTCAGAATCAACTTGATGACAGTGGACAACGGAATAAGGTATTTGGTGTAAAATAAGGTAATATTTAAAAAGAGGTTTGTTCTTTTTAGAGCAGACATGTAGTCATGATATGTGATAATTAAAAAAAAGCTGTGGACTTTTTGTTGTTAGTTTCCACCAAGTCATTTCCTACTCAGAACAACATTGTGTACAACAGAATATAACACTGCCTGTTCTGCAAAATCTTTACAGTCATTGCCACATTAGAACCTATTGTTGCGGCCACTGTGTCAATCCATTACATTGAGGATCTTTCCCTTTTCGTTGATCCTCTACTTTATCAAGCATGATATACTTCTCCGAGGACTGGTATCTCTTGAGAAAACGATCAAAGTAGATGAGACACAGTCTTGTCATCCTCATTTCAAAGAAACATTCTGGCTGTACTTCTTCCAAAACAGCTTTATTCATTCTTCTAGAAGTCCATGGCATATTTAATATTCTTTATCAGAACCATTATTCAAAGATATATTAATCCTTCTTTGATCTTCCTTACTCATTGTCCAGTTTTCACATTCAGATGAGTTAACTGAAAATACCATAGCCTGAATGAGGTGCCCTCTCGTTCTCAAAGTGATATCCGTGCTCCTTAACTCTTTAAAGAGCTAAGTTTTGTGACAGATTTGCTTAATGAGACATAATATTTGAGTTCTTGAATGCTGCTTCCATGCATGTCAACTGTGGATCCAAATAAAATGTAAACTTTACAACTTCAATGTTTTCTCTGTTTAATATCATGT
>NW_006922366.1:13056-13706 GCF_000298275.1 Orycteropus afer afer
TGGTTAGAATGATAAAAACTCCACTCTAAATACAGATAAAAGTCAAGAATATTTTTATTCACAAAAAGACATTTTAAGTACTTTGTAAATTTTAAACAATTTCAGATGTGTGTCAATTTCCATACCCGTAAGGCAGTTTCAATTTGAACACTATCAAGTCATGAAGGTTGTGTCTCCTTCTAGACAGAAGTTAAATAAAATAGTTTCATTACCATATCCACTGCTAAATTGCATGAAACATTAGCATCTGTTCAGAAGTGAAGCTCTCCCTGGGGCCATGTGCTGGAGAACTCTGCATGTCCCAGTGAATCTGAGAGAAGACTTCACATACCCAAAATATCTCCAAAGTAATTTACTTTTTAGCAGTAGGAAGCTTTATTCTTGGGAAAAGAAAAAACTCTTTGAAAAAAATTCAGTTTAATTAAGAGATCTGTTATTTTCATCCAAGTCAACATTTAGAGCATCATTTTGCCATTATATAATTGCACCCCTACATGGTTCACTTATAAGATGTGGTAGATTAAATGTGTAACTTTATTGGATGAATTACAAGAGATTAAAAAAAAAATCAGTATTGTAGAGACTAACAAGTTAAATATTTCTTGCCAAATTATTAATAGCACACACACCAAAAAAAAAAAAAAAAAAAA
>NW_006922366.1:15590-19106 GCF_000298275.1 Orycteropus afer afer
AACCTAGTAAATCTCAACTGGCTTGCCATACATAAAGTGTCTCCTACAATCCAGTTTGTTATTACTCTGTCCCAGGTGCTTCAATTCCCTGAATGGTATATTTTGAATTCCAGAGACTGTTAATAAAACCAATTTTTAATGTGTTCAGTCTCTCTTTCTTGAGTTGAAGAGCCCTGGAAGTACAGTGGTTAAAGTGTTCATCTCCCAACCAAAAGATCAGAGGTTCCCCAGAAATAGATCCATTGACCTATGGGCAGCTGATCTTTGACAAAGGGCCAAAATCCATTAAATGGGTAAGAGAAAGTTTGTTTTGTAAATGTGCTGGCAAAACTGGATATCCATTTGCAGAAAAATGAAACAAGATCTCTACCTCACACCATACACAAGAACTAACTCCAGATGGAGGAAAGATTTAAATGTGAAACCTAAAACTATAAAGTTCCTCAAGGAAAAACTAGGGGCAAATTTAGGGGCCCTAATATATGGCATATATATATATATGTATATATGGCATAGGAGCTCTGGTGGCATAGTGCAGTGAGTTTTTTTAACTAATTTATTTATTTGGTAATGTAGGGCATAAATAGACCATCAAGCATAATCTAAAATGCACAAACAGCAGAACAGGAACTAGATGAATGGGAATTTCTGAAAATTAAATTTGTATGTGCTTTCAAACACTTCTCCAAAACAGTCAAAAGAAAAACTACAGATTGTAAAAAAAATATTTGGTAATGGCATATCTGACAAGGGACTTACTAGAATTTATAAAAAAGAAAACTCCAACATCTCAATAACAACAAGAAAATAATCCAATAAAAAATGGGCAGAAGACATGAATGGACACTTCACCAAAGAAAATACTCAGGTGCCCAACAAACATATGAAGAAATGTTCATGATCATTAGCCATTAGAGAGATACAAATTAAAACAACAATGAGATAACTTTTTGCCCCAGCACTAGCAGCAAAGTTCATCAAGACAGAAAATAACAAGTGCTGGTGGGGATACAGAGAAATTGGGACTCTCATCCACTGTTGGTGGGACTGTAAATTGGTACAACGACTGTGGAAAGTAGGGTGATTCCATAAAAAGCTGGAATTAGAAATACTATTGGACCCAGCCATTTCATTACTAGATATATATCTTAAAGAAGTGAGAGCCAGAACAAGAACACATATATGCACACCCATGTTCATCACAGCACTATTTACAATAGCCAAAATATGGAAACAACCTAGGTGTCCAACAACTGAGGAATAGATAACCAAACTGTGGTACATACACACAATACTATGCAACCCTAAAGAATGATATAGAATCTGCAAAACACCGTATAATGTAGATGAGCTTGGAGGACATTATGCTAAGTGAAATAAGTCAATCACAAAAGGACAAATATTACATTAGTACATTATTGTAAAAAGTCAAAGAAATGTTTATATATAGAAGGAAATTTTCTTTGTTGGTTACCAGGGGTGGGAGAGAGGGAAGGGAATATTGTTAGATTGGTAGAGACAATTATTAATTTGGATGAAGAGAAGGCCAATATTCCAAATGTGAGTGATCAACATGGCGGCATTGAGGAAAAGGAAGACATAGAGAGGTACATTGGAGGTACAGAGTTAGATTGGTAGAGACAGTTATGAATTTGGGTGAAGAGAAGTCCAATATTCCAAATGTGAGTGATCAACATGGCAGCATTGAGAAAAGGAAGACATAAAGAGGTACATAGGAGGTACAGATCACAAAAGTGAACCCTTTTGCATACACAGTACTGAATTGTCATTGGAGGCAAACATAAATATATGGGTGGGTAGATGGGTGGACAAGCTGAACTATTATGTATGTCTATGCAGGAGGGAGTGTACCCAAGATCATGTATAGGGTTGGCAAACAATGGTTCTACAAGTGTAATGGTATGTTCTGTAAGAATTCTCAGGTATATAGTAGAGATGACAAGGGGCAAAGTTGTAGTCATTTCTTGGCCACAGCTAGCTACCAAGAGAGAGTGAGTAGTTGGACCTGTGGGCTCAGGACCATAGTCACAGGGGACATCAAGCTCAATTGGAATAACATACTATACAAAACATTGTTCCACATCCTACTTTGGTGAGTAGTGACTGGGATCTTAAAAGCTTGCAACAAGACATCTAGACACAATGATGGATCTCTCCTCATCTAGAGCAAAGAAGAATGAATTAAACCAAAGATTAATGGAAACAATTAGTCCAAGTGACTGGTGTACCATGCGATCCTCAGCCTATATGAGTATGAGACCAGAAGAACTAGATGATGCCCGGCTACCACTGTCAACCACTCAGAGGGGGATCTATGGAGGAGATCCTGGTTAGAGAGGGAGAACAATGTGGAACAAAACTAAAAATCATTTGGAAATAAAAAAAAAAAAAGAACCAAGTTTGTTGGTCTGATAGTGCCTGATGGCACCACTGAGACTATGGTCCTTAGCTACCCTTCAGATCTGGAACTGAATCCACGCCTGTGCTTCCAGCCAAACAAAAGAAAGGCATATGAGGTGAATATTACACCAGGTAGATACACTCCTTGGAGATAACAATCATGGGATAATAGGAGGGCTCTGAATGCCTAGGGAGACAGCTCAGGGGGCAGGAATGCATGGAGGGAAGGGCACAGGGACAAAGCAACTGTGAGTAGGAAGTGCGAGGGGAGCTGTTGCATTACGGTAAATTGTAGTCAATGTCATGAGACAAAGTGTATGTGAACTGTTATATGGAAAGCAAAATTTTCTCTGTAAACTTTCACCCAAATTACAATTAAAAAAAAAAAAAAACAGAGGTTCAAACCCACTAGTCTCTTCGGGAAAAAGAAGTGGCAGCCTACTTCCATAAAGATTTATAACCTTGGAAACCCTCTGAGGCAGTTGTATTCTTTCTGATAGGATCACTAAGTCAGAATTAACTTGATGACAATGGTTTTGGGGTACCATATTTCAAACATTTCTATTATATCTAAAATTTCAAAGTATTAGTGCTTGGATTTCTTTGGGCAGTCATTCTTTATAATACATTTTATAATAAGCAAAAGAGATTACATGAAAATCTTCCAACTTTCGAGGGAGAAGTGTATTTGTCTTTGACTAGTCTTAAAACCACTAGTAGTTCAAATATTTCTGTACAAAGACTATAATTTTTCCCCAGTGTGGAAAAGCCAGTAGCATATCATTTGAAAATTTATGTTGCTATCTCCATCTATAAAAATGTCTGTTCTTTGGATTCTTCTTTGACTTTTTGTTCTAGTTTGAAAGTCTCTACAACTTTGTCAACATCTATTGTTTTCCATTTTTCCGATAATAATAATCATAGTAATAATAAAAACTCACCATCATGGAGTTGATTCAGACTCATAGTGAAACTCTTTGGGTTTCCAAAGAGGTAAATCTTTATGGAAGTAGATTGCCCAACCTTCCTTCCGCAGAGTCGCTGGTGGATTTGAACCACCAACCTTCTGGTTAGCAGTCAAATGCCTTAGGCACT
>NW_006922366.1:21701-23637 GCF_000298275.1 Orycteropus afer afer
TCTATCCATAGAATGGATAAAATTTTTTCCACCTTTCTTTGGGTGGGTTCTCTAGAGGAGCAAAACAAATTAAACTAATTTACAAATATACATAGATTTATTTCAAGAAAATGACACACACAGTTGTGGAGGTGACAAATTCCAAATCCAGGGGTGAGGAATCAGGTTGGAGGCTTATCCTGATTCACAGTGACAGGGACTGAAGTACCCAAAATCAGCAGATCAGGAAGCAGGCTGCTGGCTCAAGTCCCAAAAATTGTAAGGTCAGAAGATAATGATGACAGAAGATAAGGAGTTTGATGGAGATGGAAATGGAGCAAACTTTTCAAGAAAAATCCATGTAAATTGGATGCAGGCCAAAATCCCAAGGAAACTCCTCTTTCAACAGATCAACTGCTCACATCAGATTATGAAATAATCTAAATTATTATTGTATCATGGCTTGACCAAATTAATACATAACCTTAACCATCACATTGCCTGACAACATTTTCAGTTTTATTGATAGGTTTTATTGATCCAAACTTAACTTCCTCAGGAAATTATTGTTCTGGCTCCTCTAGGTGAGGAGTTGGCAAATCTTTTTCTTGCAGATAATAAATATTTTAGTCTTGTAAAATAAGATGAAATGTTGTAGATACTTTGTATGTTCTTACATTACCATTTAAAAGTGTGAAAAAATAAGGTTATAGGTAGTACATCAATTCCTAGAGCCTTGGTTGTCACCAATTCATTTAGTGAAGTTTGGATTTCTTCCTCCAAACCTTGGTTCTTGACCCTGAAATAGTTAGACATCCATCAATTCTTTTTGATACTGTGATGCTGTAGAACCTTTCCATCTTTTTTTGATGTTTCCTGCAGTTACAATATTTTGCCTCTAAAATCCTTCAATATTACAGCTTGAGGTTTGAATTTTTTTGTTCTTTCAACATGAGAAATTCTGAGTGTCTTCTTCACTTTTGGTTTTCTAACTCCACTTATTTGCACATTTCATTTTTATAATTTACTTTGTCTTCTAGAGCTGTTCTTTTAAATTTTCTGTTCAGCTCTTTTATCTTGTCATTTCTTCCATTTGTTTTAGTTACTGTCCATTCAAGATCAAGTTTCAGAGTCTCTTCTGAGACCCATTTTGGTCTTTTTCTCTTTTCCTATCTTTTTAATGACTGCTTGCTTTCTTCATGTGTGATATTCTTGATGTTATCCCACAACTCATCTATTTTTTATTCACTGGTTTTCAATGTATCAAATCTATTTTTCAGATGGTCTCTGCAGTGTAGTAAATTATCTGGTATGGCTTTTCTAGCCATTAGTCTTTGTAAACTCCATGGTGGAATTTTCTGTGAGCTACTGAGGAGCACCTGATTGTAAAAGCTATCCAACTGTGGTATTTCTGTTGGGAATGGCACAAAGCAATGTTCTGGGAGGTTTGCTTCTCTCAGGTGCTTAGAATTCTGATATTATGATTAGCTAGTTTGGCCACTCTGCCATTCTTAAAAAGAGGCCTCCTAGAGGCAGAACTCTCTCTGACTGCTGGCTGAGAATAACGTGCTATTGAGAGAAACACACTCCTAAGAAAAACACACTCCTGAGAGACACGTGCTCCTGAGAGACACGGGCTGCTGTGAAAACAATGCAAGAAACACACATTGCTGAGGGAGACACTGAGGGACACACACTGCTGAAAGAAAGACTGTGGAAGAAGTTGGTTGAGAGATGGCGGGCTGAGAGAGACTGAGCGCTTTTCCTGAACTTGAATTGTACCCTGGGTCTTCCCTAATAAACCCCATAATCTGTGAGTTCTGTGTGGCCACTGCAGTGAATTATCAAACCCAGCAGAAAGATGGTGAGTTCTGTGGGAGGAACAGTTGGTGTCAGGGTTGGTGAAAGGGCTAGAGGGAGGCAGCATGTCTGGCCTCACAGAATAGACTTTGAGCTA
>NW_006922366.1:23853-27095 GCF_000298275.1 Orycteropus afer afer
CACAGTCAGCTCCTGGCCTTGTTTTAACTGATGAGGTTGAGCTTCTCCATTGCCTCTTTCCACAGTTGTAGTCAATCTAATTTCTGTGTATTCCATCTGGTGAGGGTCATGTGTATAGCCATCAACTACATTGTTGGAGAAAGGTATTTGCAATAAATAAGTTTTTGGTCTCACAAAATCCTATCATATGATCTCTGGCATCATTTATATCACCAAGGTCACATTTCCCACTGACCAGTGATTTTTCTTTGTTTCTAAGTTTCACATTCCAATCAACAGTAATAATCAATGTGTCTTCATTACATTTTTTGGTAAATTTAAGACTGCAAAAGTTGATAATAATCTTCAGGTTTTCATCTTTGGCATTTGTGTTTGGTGCATGAATTTGAATAATAGTGGTATTAACTGGACTTCCTAGTAGGCAAAAGGATATTATCCCATAACTTACCCAATTGTAGTGCAGGATAAATCATGGCATGTGAAAATTGGACAATGAATAAGAAAAGACCAAAGAAGAATCAGTGCCTTTGAATTCTGATGTTAGCAAAAACGTATTAAAAATACTGTGGACAAACAGAAGAATGAACAAATCTGTCTCAGAACACATACAACTGGAATAATCCTTGAAAGTAAGAATGGTCAGACTTCCGCTCAACTACCTTGGTCATGTTTTCAGAAGGGACCATACCCTGGAGAATTATGTCATGCTTAGTAAAATAGTGGGTCAGTGAAAAAGGGAAAGACCCTCAACTAGATGGACTGAAATTGTGGCTGCAATGATGATTCAAACATAACAATGATTGTGAGGATTACATTGGACCAGGCAATGTTTTGTTCTTTTGTACATGGTGTCAAAACTTGATGGCACCTAACAACAGTATAGTTTGCAGCAGTATATTGATAGAACTTCCAGAAATGTAAGTTGGATTCAGAAGAAGAAGTGGAAAAAAAGATATCATTGATGATATCAGATGGATCTTGGCTGAAACAAAGAACACCAGAAACTTGTTACTTGTGTGTTATTGACTGTGCAAAAGCATTTGATTGTGTGGATCATAACAAATTATGGATAACATTGAGAAGAATGAGAATTCCAAAACCCTTAATTGTGCACATGACGAACCTGTGCATAGACAAGGAGGCTGTCATTTGAACAGAACAAATGGATATGGCGTGGTTTAAAATCAGGAAGGGAGTGTGTCATGGCTTTATCCTTTCACCATACTTACTCAAGCTGTATGTTGTGAAAATAATCTGAGAAAGTGAAGTATATGAAGAAAAACATGGCATCAGGATTAGAGGACAACTCACTAACAACCTGCGATACGATGCTGAAACAACTTTGCTTGCTGAAAGTGAGGATGACTTGAAGCACTTACTGATTAAAATTAAACATTACACTATGGATTATACTTCAATATAAAGAAAAAAAAAATCCTCATAATGGAACAGACAGCAGCATCACAATAAATGGAGAAAAGATTGAAGTTGACCAAGATTTCATATTACTTGGTTCTATAATAAACACCAATGGAAGCAGAAGTTAAGACAATGTATTGCATTGAGTAAATCTGCTCCAAAAGACCTTTTTCAAGTGATGAAGAGAAAAGATATCTCCTTGAAGACTGAGATGTGCCTGACACAAGTCATGGTATTTTTAATCACCTCATATGCATGTGAGAGTTGGACAATGAATAAGGAAGACCAAAGAAGAGTTGATGCTTTTTGAGTTGTGGTGTTGATGAAGAATAGTGAGAGTACCATGGACTGCTTAAACAACTAACAAACCTGTCCTAGAAGAAATGCAGGCAGAGCACCTCAGAAGTGAGAATGCACCAGACTTTGTCTCACCTACTTTGGTCATGTTGTAAGGGATCATTCCCCAGATAAAGACATCATGTGTGGCAAAGTGGAGGGTCAACAAATAAGGCAAAGACCCTCAGCAAGATGGATTGACACAATGGCTGAAATTGATGGGTTTAGATATTGCAATGATTGTGTGGCTGGCACAGGACCAGGCAGTGTTTTGTTCTGTTGTCTGTGGGGTCACTATGAGTTGGAGGTGACTTGACGACACCTAACAACAACAAAACAACAGTGTACCTATGTGTGTGTGTGTGTGTGTGTGTGTGTAGTTTAAAATTTTGTATTGAAATAACTATAGATTCATAGGAAATTGAAAAAAAAAAATTAGAGAGTGGGTTTGTGCACCTTTCACCCAGCTTTTCCCAGTGGTAACATGCTACACAACTGTATTATATTACCAAAACCAGGAAATCAACATAGGTATAATACATAGAACTTATTTAGTGTTCACTACTTTTATAAGCACCCATATGTGTATGTGTGAATGTTTTCAATTCTATGGAATTTTTTTTACCTCTGTTGTTTGTGTAAGCACCATGACCATTAAGATACAAAATTGCTTCATCACAACAGGGATACTTCCTGTTACCCTTGCATAACCAAACGACTATTCCAAGGTTCCTATACCCTAAAAATCCACTAATCTCTTCATCTCTGTAATATTGCCATTTCAAGAATGTGAAAATAAATTGAATCATACAAGACACAATTTTTTGAGATTGGCTTTTTTTCCCTTAGCATAATTCCCTTGTGATCTCTCAATTCATTGTGTGTATCAATAGATTGTGGATCATGGAATCACGTGGATCATAGCTTATTTAGCCATTTCCCCCTTCCCCTTACAAACATTTGGGTGGTTTTAAATTGTTAGTCATTGCCAACATATCTGCTATTAACTTTTGTGTATACCTTTTTTTGGATGAATGTGTATTTACTTTACCGTTTAATAAATGTCCAACATCTAAGAACTCTTTTTGTTGTCTTAATCTTTCCATTTTCTGGCAGTCTACTTCTCATGAATTGTACTCTGTCTTCTGTTTTGCTGAGAATATTAATGGTACAATTTTGAAGTCTCTTTCTCTTAACATGGTTTCTTTTTCTTCAAGCTGCTTTTATTCAGTTGCTTATTTGGTCTCCATCCTTCATGTTAGCACCTTTATCAAGATGTTTACTGATGCTTATATTTTGTACATATGTAAGCGTAGACTTCTAAAAACCTGATAGAAAGCACTCGACCATAATTTTAGCTTGTTGGCTGTTATCTACATTGTTATTCATCCCACAGTCGCATTTCATTGAAGGATGCCTAATATTATTTCCTGTTAAACTTGATAGATTCCCTAGAGAATTTTCTTTCAATCCTTTGTCTGAAGTTA
>NW_006922366.1:27655-30842 GCF_000298275.1 Orycteropus afer afer
TTCTTTTAAATAAGAGAAAGACAAATTAGTATGTGCAATTTGATTGATCATGGAAACAAGTATTGAATGAATGCATAGTGTGTTCTTAAAAAAATATTTTTTATGCAGCTGGTAATGAATCATAAAAAAAATTTAACAAATTAGTAATAATAACTGTAAGACTTCTGAATTTGTTTCTGTGATTCTCAGATACTACAAATGAATAATTTTTCATTAATTTTATAAATACAAAGTTTTAGAAATATCTTGGAAATAAATTTAATATTCTATGTTAAAAGTAAAAAATATAAAACACTATATTGATTTAATATGTATGAGTGAACCTAAGTTATAGTTAATATATTTATATATAAACCTACTGGATGTTAATAGTAATTCATATGTAATACCTTGAATTCATAAAAATGTGGTACAAATGAACATGTTTTTGTTTTTAAGAATAAAAAAGTATTTACATACTGTTATTTAAAAAACTTAACCTGTACAACATATTATTAGAAGCAATATATGTCAATAAATAAAATGTGTATTTTTCTTATTTACAATACAGTATCCTAATAATACAATTTTTAGATTATGTCTCCTATTCAAACTATTACAATGTATAGAGTATTACAATGGAAGACAGTGTTTTGAGCTCTGAAAATTAATTCATATTTTAAAAAGAAACATTTTCTACTCAAAAAGAAAATCATTTATACAATGACAGGTTTTGTCACAAAGTAGCTCCCTATTGTTTTGCCAAATTCAGAAGTCACTCAGTATGTTTAGAACAGTATGGGCTTTGCCTGAAGAACTTTAATTAGGTTCCTTAAGCATGTATTCTATTGCAGCTTACTAAATATAATAAAACTGTCTAGAGATTGAATAATAAATATGATTTAATTGAATTTGTTAATATAACTTACCATATAATCATTTATTATTTATTTATGAGACACTCTTTTTCATAAAACAGATTTTTAGCTTTGTTATTTGAAGTGTGCTTCAATATCAAGCACCAACATCTAAGAACTCTTTTTGTTGTCTTAATCTTTCCATCTTCTAGCAGTTTGCTTCTTCTCATGAATTATACTGTCTTCTGTTTTGCTGAGGATATTAATGGTAGAATTTTGAAATCTCCTTCTCCTAACATTGTTTCTTTTTCTTCAAGCCATTTTTATTCATTTGCTTATGAATAAAAAAAAAATATGTTGATTATTTTATTTTTAACAATAGGGATGTACATATAAATTATTTTCAAGACTAAAATTCTACATTATACAAATAATCCTTTTTCTAGACATTATTATAATTAATTAAACCCAAAAAAATGGAATTTTGAGGAGACTGGAAGTTGGTGTCTTACTTGTAGCCTTCATGTCAGTTCTCTCTAGCATCTTAATATCTGAAAAACTATGTGCAGCAGTTTGAAACTGGGATTCTTGTACTCTGAACAGCTCATTAAGTCAGAGAAAGACAAACTCAAGAAAGTAGGATTAGAAAGGAGGGAGAGGCAGTATAAAGAGCTGGAAAGAATAAAATGAGCAAACCTGCCCTATGGAGTGCTGACCGGTGGGCAAGATGGAACATTGGAGGGCTCCCTGCAACAGTGGAGAGAATGCACTGGAGTACCCACAGCCACTCCATGGATTTGCCTTCAGCACCCACTTTTATCAGTAGATTTGAGATCACTGAGAAGGTGGCATTTCTGAGAATTGCAGCAGAGAAAACTCTGGCTCCAGGTGCCACTGAATTGGGAATAAAGAGGAAAGCATGCCATAAGTGAGCAGATTCTGGGACCAACTTGCAGCACAGCTCAGGGCAGTTATCCCAGGACAGCTTTCTGGCATGGAGGGGCTTGGAGTACAGGGTTTTGTGGCTGTCTGAACCTGGCAGAAAAAGGCAGCCCCCTAACCTTTGGGGTCTTTGCTGAGCTTGAGTTGTGGACCTGTGAGTGACAGAATAGCATCATGACTAGCAGCCTACACAAAGCCCTGGAAACAGCTTGTGGTGCCTTGTAACTTTTTTTCTTTTCTTCTTCCTTTTCCCACCTCTCCCCTGCCTTATCCAAAAGACAAAACACATTACAACACTTGCTGGCTCCAATCATAAACCCTCTTCACAAGTAACAGAGACTTGCTTCCACATTCCACACAGTAATTCCACCATCACAAAGAAAACTGCAGAGCAACCAAGCACACCTGAATTAAATTCCACACAGTAATTCCACCATCACAAAGAAAACTGCAGAGCAACCAAGCACACCTGAATTAAAAACCAAAAAAAAAAAAAAAAGCTCTACCTTGCAAAAATATTAAATCATAAATCCAAGACAAAACAAATTAATACATAATTAAGAGTTAAAGACAACTTCAAAATGTGTAAGAAACAACAGGGAATGTCAAATCAACAAACAAAAAAATCAAGATAAGACAGCAGAAATAAAATCATAAACCAAAGTATCATTAAACATGGAGAAAGAGGAGGCAATAGAATTATCCAAGAAGGACTTTAGAAGGTATGTTTATAGAACTCTAAAAGAGCTTAAGGAAAGCCCAAACAGAACCAAGGAGAACACAGACAGTACCTTGGAAGAACTCAGGAAAACCATTAAAGAACAAAATAACAAGATTAATACATAATCAAAACTCATACAAAAACAGCAGTTAGAAATACAGAAGATGAATACCAGAATTACAGAATTATACAACACAGTGGAAGCACAAAAGCATAGTCTAGAACTGGCTGAAGAACACATTTCTCAACTAGAAGATAAATCCCTTGACACCAGCCTGTATGAAGAAAAATCAGAACAAATATTTAAGAGCAATAAGGAGAACTTAAGAGTTATATGGGAAAACATGAAAAGAAACAACATACACCTCCTTGGAATTCCAGAATAAGAAGAGGTGAAAAAAACCTCTGAGAACATTATGGGAGCCTTACTAACAGAAAATTTCCCCTTTGTCATAAAGGAAGAAAATATATTAGCTCAAGAAGCTCAAAGAACCCCATACAAGATAGATGCCAAGAGAAAATAACTGAGGCATATCATAAGCAAACTCTCCAAAACCAAAGGCAAGGAAAGAATCTTTTGAGCTGCCTGAGACAGAAGAAATATCACTTATAATAACCAAGCAGTTAGGCTGAGTTCTGAATATTCAGTAGAAACCACATAGGCAAGAAGGCAATGGGATGGCAAGTA
>NW_006922366.1:32080-33689 GCF_000298275.1 Orycteropus afer afer
AGAGAGAGAGAGAGAGAGAGAGAGAGAGAGAGATTTATCTTAGGAAAATGGCTCACACACTTATAGAAGCTGGCAAGCCCAAAGTTCCTGGATCAAATATCAAGCTGGAGGCATTTCCACATCAAGCTGGAGGCTTTTCCCGACTCTACAGCCACAGGGGCTGAGAAGCTCAATGCTGGTAGGCAGTACACCAGCTGTTGACTCCAAAGAATGATGAACCCAAGATCTCCAGGCCAAATGGTGGATTGTTCACTCAGACAATTATAGACAGCACAACAGAATCCTGATCCACAGAAGATTGTCTCTTTTCCCAGAATGCCCATAGATATACTGAAAGCAGGCCACACCCCTAGGCAAACTCCCTTTCAACAGATTGTCTGCTCAAAACATAATCATCTGATCCCATCATGGGAATAATCACATCACAACAGCATAAAACACACAGAATTGTGGTCTAACCCAGTTGACACACAGTTCCAACTATCATAGTCCACCCCTTGTCAACTTGGCAGTTGTACACATCTTCTTAACCATATATAATCTATAAATAAGGACAATTATGAAGTTATATTTGCATCTAACATGATACACTAACACATGTGCAAACAAAATGTATTAACCTTATTTACATTTCACAGTTCATAACAGAAGAAAACAAAAATATTTGATGCACATATACAATTGAAGAAATATAACAATCACAGTCCTCATTTCTGCAGCTGGTCATGTAGTCATAGCTGATATTCAGAACTACCTACTTCCATCATGCATTCTGTATGTTCCTTGCCCTCATCAAGCACCTCAGCTAGTCATGGTTCTTTGCCTGGTAGGGTGACCCAAACCTTCATTCCTGAAGGGTCTGGGCCATTAGCAGTCGTATCAGAATTGGGTTGCTATAATTTTCCATTGACTTTAATCACAGAGCATGGTAGTACTAAGAGACGTCCTAATGAATCTCCTGTATTCCAGACATATTCTTCTTTACCTCCATTATGTAAAGCCAATCCAATTTCCCCTTGGTAATCAGGATCTATCACACTATATAGTACAGTAATGCCCTTCATTTTCTGTTGATCCAGAGGCATGAGAAAGCCAAAATGGCCGGGTGGCATTCTTAATTACCAGTTCAATGCAATCAGTAATTTGTCTCCAGATGGGAGTGTCCCTCCCTTTATCTCCAGACCCACAGAGCATAGAGTAGCAGGGACAGGAAGCAAACAATTTTTGAGTGGGTCACTAGGGGTAATAGTGAGTGGTACTACTCCTGTTTCCACCCCTTGGTTCCTAGACCCATGAATCCTGGCTTTTGAAGAAACAGAATCATGTATTGGATGCTGGTTTAGAGTATACACAACCTCCTGGAGAACACTGACCCAACCCCTTAAGGTATTGCCACCTAGCTGGCCCTATATTTGTGTTTTTAAGATGACATTCCATTGTTCTATCAAGCCAGCTGCTTCAGGATGATGGGGAACATAGTCAGACCAGTGAATTTCATGAGCATAAGCCCATTGCTACACTTTATTTGCTGTGAAATGAGTCCCTTGATCAGAAGCAATGCTGTGTGGGATACCATGATGGTGGATAAGGCATTCTGTAAGTCCACTGA
>NW_006922366.1:34494-35516 GCF_000298275.1 Orycteropus afer afer
GCCACTTCCTCATGCAAGTTACTTGTGCCTTCAGGTCCTGCTCGAGCTCGATCTCTGATATACCACTTCCATTTAATGATGGAGTGCTGCTGTGGACATCCAACTTTATGACTCTGTGGGTCAGACAACACAGAGTTCATGATGGGCAGCTCAGGCCTCATAGTGTCCTGGTGGTCCATGGTTAGGCATTCAGTCTCTACTAAAGCACAGTGACAAGCCAAAAGCTGTTTTCTCAAAAGGAGAATAGTTATCTGCAGAGGATGGCAGGGCTATGCTCCAAAACCTCAAGGGTCTGTGTTGTGATTCACCAATAGGAAACCTGCCAAAGACTCCAAACAACATCTCTATCTACTACAGACACTTCAAGAACCATTGGATCAGCCAGATCATATGGCCCAAGTGGCAGAGCCGCCTGCACGGCAACCTGAACCTGTTGCAGAGCCCTCTGTTGTTCTGGACCCCACTCAAAATTAGCAGCTTTCCAAGTCACTTGATAAATAGACCACAGCCACACACCCATATGAGCGATGTGTTGCCTCTAAAATCCAAAGAGGCCCACTAGATGTTTTGCCTCTTTTTTAGTTGTGGGGGGAGCCAGATACAATAACTTATCCTTCACTTTAATAGGAATATCTTGACATGCCCCACACCATTGGACCACTAGAAATTTCACTGAGGTGGAAGGTGCCTGAATTTTTGTTGGGTTAATTTCCCAACCTCTAGTACGCATATGTCCCACCAATAAGTCTAGAGTCATTGATACTTCTTCTTTACTAGGTCCAATTGGCATAATGTTATCAATATAATGGACCAGTGTGATGTCTTGTGGAAGGGAAAGGAGATCAAGATCCCTATGGACTAAATAATGACATAGTGCCGGGGAGTTGATATACTCTTGAGGAAGGACTGTGTAAGTATACTGTTGGCCTTGCCAGCTGAAGGCAAACTGCTTCTGATGGTCCTTTGAAATTGGTATCAAGAAAAAGGTATTGGTCATATTAATAGCTGCATACCAAGTACCA
>NW_006922366.1:49372-50654 GCF_000298275.1 Orycteropus afer afer
AAAAGAGAACCTACAAATTGGGAGAAAATATTTGCCTATGACATTTATGACAAAAGACTTATCTCCAAAATCTATAGAAAACTTCCAACTCCTCAACACCAAAAATACAAACAATCTAATTCAAAAATGGGCAAGAGACATTAACAGACACTTCACTAAAGATGATATGCTGGCAGCCAACAAACACAATCATTAGTCATTAGAGAGATGCAAATCAAAACAATGATGAGATATCATCTCACCTCTGCAATACTAGGAAAGTTCAACAGGACAGAAAATAACAAATGCTGGTGAGGTTGTGGAGAGATTGGAACTCTCATACACTGCTGGTGAGATTGTAAAATGGTACAACCATTGTGGTAAATGTGTAGCATTTCCTTAAAAAACTGAAAATAAAAATACCATTTGACCCAGCAATTCCATTACTAAGAACATACCCTAAAGAGATGAGAGGCAGGACACGAACATACATACACACACCCATGTTCATCGCAGCACAATTCACTATAGCAAAGAGATGGAAGCAACCTAAATGTCCATCAACAGATGAATTGATAAACGAATTATGGTACATTCAGACAATGGAATAATGTGTTACATTAAAGAACAATGAAAGATATGCAGATCATCTCACAACGTGGATGAGTCTGGAGGACTTTAAGCTGAGTGAAATAAGTCAACTGCAGAAGGACAAATATTGTATGAGCCCACTACTGTAAAAACACAAGGAATTGTTTGCTTAAGGAAGGGAACTCACTTTGTAGGTTACTGGAGTGGGGAAGGAAAGGGAAGGAATAATTATGGGCTAGTTGCAGGCCACACACTGAGGTGGGGAAGGGGAGGGATGGTATGGAAAGAGGCTGTGACCACCATGATAACATTGGGGAAAGGGAGGACACCGAATTGTGCACATAAGATACAGACGACAGAGGCTAATACCAGTATGTCCACAATACTGCATTACCATTAACACCAAACACCCACCAGGCTACAGACAAATACATAAACATCTGAGAAGATCAGATGGGGGTCAGTGAACAGCATTATAATATAGAACAAGGACAGATTCAGCTGAGGCTAATCTTGCACAGATACCAGTGATACAATATACCCTCAATCCTTACAGAAACAACAAGATAGCCATAGAGGAATACCTCACAGACAGCCAGATACTGGGAGAGAGATCCAACAAATCTACCAACTCAGTACAGGGGTACATCAGCCTCCACTGGAGCAACAAAAATCTTATTCCACAACCTACATTAGTGAGAAGCAGCTGGAG
>NW_006922366.1:51584-52697 GCF_000298275.1 Orycteropus afer afer
AATATTTGTGTATATTTTACACATAATATGTGGAACAGTAACTATTTCTGATGCAAAATTTGTACTTCCACTGTTTTCTTTTCAAATTATTTTTAATAACCCAAATGGCAAATACCATGTACATTTTGCTAATTTCTGCATACATTGGGTCTTCTAGAACAACTGGCAACAGTAGTTACTAAATAAATATGTTATATAAATGATTAATCATATATACACCCATATTCTCTATTCTCCAACTAAGTAAAACGCAATGTGTATGGTTAAAATTTTTCTCTAAGGAGCACACAAGCAATAGAGAACTTTTAAAATTACCAAATAACAATAATGGATGATGAGTTTACTTCTATGCTTTTCTTAAATCTGAAGTTTCAAAGTACTGTTTTTATTTTACTTAAAATTTAGGGGTAAAAATCATAGCAGTTTCTTAACATACTGAATGAATCACAAAGATCAATACATTTATTTATTCTATTCATGTTTCTTAAAAACACACTTTAAATACAATATTCACATAATTTTCATAACATATGCCTTTCTGAACTGATTAAATAGTATTATTCTAGGAAAATAACCATTAAATCATTATAAGACAGAAAGATAAAAGAGTTCTGTCATCAGAAAGTATAGGCATACTTCCATCACTTTGTATGTTCTCTTGTCTTGAATTCTAAACCAGTTTATTGATTCTCTTCCATATGCACTTGAGCTGCATTAATTATATCATTTCATTATTTCTGCCTTTGGCTTTAGCTACTCCATGTTCAAGAGCAAGTTCCAATCACTACTGACATCAACTATTTTTTTTTTCTCTTTTCCTTTTTTTAAAAATTTATTATTAAATATTTCAAAAGAACTCCCATGTGCCTATAGTCCATCTTCAAAAACTATCAACTAATAGTTAATCTTTCTTTCTTTCCTTCTTTTCCTTCTTTTTTCTTCTTTTTCTTTCTTTCCTTCACTCTTTCCTCCTCTCTCTCTTCCTTCCATCCTTCCCTCTCACCCTCCTCCCTTTTCTTTTTTTTCTCTCTCTCTTTCTTTCTTCTTCTATGTCTTTTTAAATCCTCCTTTTCTCTTTTTTTTTTAATCACCTTTTGTTTCTTAATGTATGAT
>NW_006922366.1:54512-55043 GCF_000298275.1 Orycteropus afer afer
TCTTGAACTTAGAGTAGCTAAAGTGAAAGGATAAATGATTAAGTAAAAAACAAACAAACAAACAAACAAAAATTGAACAAAAGATGTCAAAAGGTGGCAGGAAAAGACTAAAATATTATAATGAAAAGTGCAAAGACCTGGGATAGAACACTGAAAGGGAAGAAATGTTCAAAATTTCCAAAGCAGAAAGTACTGAAAAGAAATTGAACTTGCAATATTGAAGGACTCTTTGGGGAAAATGCCTAAGGCATTTGATTGCTAACCAGAAGGCTGGTGGTTCAAATATACAAGCCACTTCTCAGAAGGTAGGTTGAGCAATCTATTTCAGTAGTGATACCACCTCAGAAACACAAGGAAGTGTTGGCGTAAATAGGATCCAACTCGATGGCAGTTAGTTTGCTCTTTTTTTTTTGGAATGAGCCAAATATTGAATAGCACAGGAAGATTCAAAAGAAGATGGAAGAAATAAATACAAGGAGCCAAAAAAACAACATTCAACCTGTTTGAGAAGTAGCATATGAAGCTTCACTG
>NW_006922366.1:55458-60097 GCF_000298275.1 Orycteropus afer afer
TATCACATGCAGGTAAAATTATGGCAAAGATAAGTCAAAAACCATTGTAGCCATACATCAACATAGAGATATGAGAATCTCAAGCCAAATTCAGAAAGGATGGAGAATAATGAATATGGAACAGCAAGTTGGAACTTGGCTGAAGTCAGAGAAGACCACAACAATGTTTACCTATGTTTTAATGAATATACAAAGGCATTCAACTGTGTAGGTCATAAAAAAAAATATATCGATAACATTGAAAAGAATGGGAATTCCAGAACACTTAATTGTGCTCACACAGAACCTATACATAGACTAACAGGCTATTCAACATTCAAACAGAACAAGGGGATACTGCATGGTTCAAAGTCAGGAAAGGTATGCCTCAGGGTTGTAGCCATACTTATTTAATCTACATCCTGAGCAAACAATCTGAGAAACTGGACTATATAAAAATTAATGTAGCATCAGGATTGGAGGAAGACTCATTAATAATACCTTATATGCAGATAACATGACTTTACTTGCTGAAAGTGAAGAAAACTCGAAGTATTTAGTGATGAAGATCAAATATTACAGCCTTCAGTACAGATTACATCTCAAAATAAAGAAAATAAAATCCTCACAACTGAACTGAAGAAACATCATGATAAATGGACAAAAGGTTAAAGTTATCAAGGATTTCATTTTATTTGGCTGCACAATCAATGCCCATGAAAGCAGCAACCAATAAATCAAATATGGTGTTAGACAGCTCTGCTGCAAAAGACCTCTTTAAAGCCGTAAAGACCAAACACTTTGAAGATTAAGATGTACCTGACTCTAGTCATGGTGTTTTCAATAGATTCATATGCATGTAAGAGCTGTACAATAATAAAGAATTCCACAGAAGAATTCATACATTTGAATTGTGGTCTTGGAAAATAATATTGTATGTACCATGGACTGCTAAAAGAATGATAAATCTGTCTCGGAGGAAGTACAGACAGAGTGAGAATAGCCATATTTTTCTCACAGACTTTGATTATATTGTCAGAAAGGACCAGTAAAATAGAGGGTCAGCAAAAAACAGAAAGACCCTCAACCAGATGGATTGACACAGTCATTGCAACAATAGGGTCAAGCACAGAAAAGATTGTGTCGATGGCACGCTAGCAGATAATGTTTCATTCTGTTGTACATGGGACCTCTGTGAGTTGGTGCCAACTAATTGGCACTTAACAACAACAACAAAGAAGTTTAAAGGATCATATACTATTGGAAAAAAAAATTTCACAAGTCAAAATGTATTGGGAAAAAGCCAGAAGACATGCTTTTCCATTAATATTTTGTATTTGTTTATTTGGGAGCTCTGCCAGTGTAGTGCCTAAGGCACTTGACTAACCAGAAGGCTGGTGGTTCAAACCTACCAGCCACTCTTCAGAAGAAAGATGGGGCAATCTACTCCCGTAGTGATACTGCCTCAAAAACCCAAGGAGGGGTCAATATGAGTCAGGTCCCTACTTGACGGTGCATAACAGCAACAACATTTGTTTATTCAGATGTAAATGAGATGATCAGAGTAGATATTCAGTAGCCCTTCTACAATATAGTATTTTACTATTTTTAACATATTTTCAAGTTGCTTGCACTCAGTCACACAACAATGTTCATGAAAATCTAGGAGATTTGTCTGGGGTTTCCTACAAAATAAATTAAGAAACCATAATTATCCTTAATATTTCATTGTTTGTTTTTTCCAGATACAAAAGACAGATTCACTATTGACAATAGTGACACCAATTGACTATTTATTTTATATTTAATCTATATGTTGTTGTTGTTGTTGTTTTTATATGCTGTCGAGTCGGCCCCAACTCATAGCGACCCCTCCTTGGGTTTCCAAGGCAGTATCACTACGGAAGTAGGATTGCCCAACCTTCCTTTCGAGGAGTGGCTGGTGGGTTTGAACCACCAGCCTTCTGGTTAGCAGTCAAGTGCCTTAGGCACTATGCTACCAGAGCTCCTTTTAATTTAATCTATATACTATACCAGAAAATATATAATTCCCAGGCATTTAAATAAGTTATATTTTATTAGCATTTTATTTTTATTATTTTTTTTTAATAAAACAAATTATGTCTGTCTCAAGCATGTTGGAAATTTAAAAAAAAATATGGCAAAAAAATATGTATACTGTGTTAGCACTTAGAAGATAAGTAAATTCAAACCCCAACTATTCCTGCATGGTTAGAAAATAACTTTGCAAAACAAATTAACAGAAAAATAAAACAGAGGGAGAAATAATAATTTTTCCTAGTCTTAGTTTTTAATTAACCACAATAACGGAAATAGAACTGTTCATCCTTCTTAGTGTAGAATCCACTCACCCATCTCATGCATACACATCCAAACAGAAGAGCTGAATTGAGAGGCAAGAATAATTAACAAAGTCAAAGGCAGTTTAATTAATTAACTGATGTTTCAGCACTGCCTCTGAAAGTTAATCAACAGACAGATTCACAGTGTAACTTGTTGTTTTCTTTAAAAAGCCAAATCCAGTGTCCTCGTGTAAGTCCACTTCACTTCTGTTCTACTCTATATTTCATTAATTTGGGTGCAAAGCAAGTACTTTCTCACATATTCCCCATAGAGATATATTTCTGTCTCTATTTAGTTAATCCCACTAAATATTTAGTGTTCTTTGTCCACTTAAAAAGGGAAAGGTAAAGTTGAAATGAATTCTAAATGTTTGGTCAAATTCTAAAAAACGTAATAAAATAAAACAAAAAATACAGAATCTGAACTTTAATCGATATATGCTGTTTCTATACATATGCACATCTCTACAGATACATCAGACTTACGCTCTCCTTAAGAAGCTCTTGTGGTACAGTGTTTGATAACATTGCCTGCTAACCAAAATATCAGTGGTTCAAAACCACTACCCGCTCTGCAGGGGAAAGATGAGGCAGTCTGCTTCTATAATGATTTATTGTCTTGGAAACCCTATGGAGCAGCTCTATTCTGTCCTGTAGGGTAGATTTTTGTTCTCCTTTTGTTTACTTCAATTTGATAGGTAAGCTTTTAGAAATATTTAAAATAAATCTACCAAGTTTACCCAGCTCCTAAGGGTAGCTTTAATTTTTTGACTCAATTTTTGGTGCATTTTATTCTCAATAAAATGTTTGTCTCCCAAATTTATTAAGTAAAATTAAAAATATTTGTGTGTGTATATATGTGTGTGTGTGTGTGTGTGTGCATAATAAGAGTACATGAATTCACAATATTTTTTACTTTATTGTTTATAATGAGTTCAAATAAAATTCACTCTTGTGCTCTAATACAAATGTTTCATTTGTAATAGAAATTCTCATTTGAAAATCAATTTTATAATGTTTCATACATTCTCTATCATGTACCCCACATGCTGTTGTGAAATTTTAACATAAAGGTGTGATTAACTGATAGTTTTAATTAGAGAAAGGTTAATGATATTTTCTATGCATGGAGCTTATGAAGCTTATCAAATCAAATTATAACAGAGGGTACTCATTATTTTTGTCTAAATATGACTATTTTTGTTTGGTTGGTTTTCCTAATTCCCAGCTAAAATACCAAATAAACATAATCATAAGGAGAATAAAATTGAAATTTCCTCAGGAGCTACCTGGAATTATTGTGATCAATGAATTTAGAAAATAAAGTTCTTCTGTGGAAGTGGTTCCTTCACTAGTGCTCTATCCAAATATTACCAGCTGTTATTTTACTTGTGGATTACTGTGTGGTACACCTAGTATGAAAGCTAATGTGACATATAGCAAAGATGGAAACAACCTAGGTGCCCATCACCAGAAGAATGGATAATCAAATATGGTACATACACATAATATAATTCTATGTAACCCAAAAGAATAACATAGCATAAGCAAAACACTGCATAATGTGGATGAACTTGGAGAATATTATGCTTAGAGAAGTAAGTCAATCACAGAAGGACAGATATTGCATTAGTTAGCTACTGTAAAAAGTCAAGGAAAGGTTTATATATGGAAGGAAATTTTCTTTGTTGGTTACCAAGGGTGGGAGGGGAGGGGAGGGAACACCACTAGTTAGATAGAGACAAGTATTGATTTGGGTGAAGAGAAGGGAAATGTACCAAATGTGAGTGATAATCACAATGACATTGAAGAAGAGGAAGACATAGAGAGGTTCATGGGAGGTACAGAAAACAAAGATGAAACCTTTTGCACATACAGTACTGTGATGTTAGTGATGACTAACATTGATACAGAGGTGGATAGATGAGTGGACAGGGTGGATGATTCAGTATGTTTATGCAGTGGAGAGTGTTCCCATGACAGTGTCTAGGGTTGGCAGACAATATTTCTAAAAGTGTATTTGTATGTTCTGTAAGAATTTCCAAGTATATAGTAGAGCTGACAAGGGACAAAGTTGTAGTTACTTCTTAACCACAGCCAACTACCCAGAGGGGGAGAGTTGTTGGTCTTGTGGACTTAGGACCATGATTCCAGGGGACATCAAAATCAATTGGTATAACATACTATGCAAAAAAATTATTCAACATCCTACTTTGGTGAGTACCTTACAAGTGGCCATCTCGATGCAACAATGGCTTTCTCCTCATCCAGAGCAAAGAAGAATGAAGAAAACAAAA
>NW_006922366.1:60647-61983 GCF_000298275.1 Orycteropus afer afer
AAAAAAAAAAAAAAAGCTATTGTGACATCACATCACCAACTTCTTTCCAAATGTCCATTATCTCCTTCTTTTCTTTCTTATTGCAAAAGCCAATGAGCCCATATAAAACTCTCTATGTGCCATAGCTCCATTATAGCTAATGGTAAAAGTGACCATGTGCACAATTTGAACCAAGAAATATAACTAATTTCTGAAAAAGCATTTACTTCCCTGATATTAAGGAGCTCTAGTGGTGTAGTGGATAAGGTATTAAAATAATAACCAGGAGGCTGATGGTTCTAACCCACCAGCCTCTTCACGGGAAGAAGATGAGGCAATCTAATTTTGTAAAGACTTACAACTTTGGAAACCCAATGAGAGTCACTATGAGTGAGCATCAACTCAATGGCAGTGGGATGGTAGGGATTTTCTGATATTTGTACTGTCTTTCCTAATTTGTCTCATTCCTTTTCTGTCTGAAAAATGTCTTTGCCATAGCTACCTTGAATTAGTCATAAGTACAAAATAAGACCAATAATAATGGAAGGATAAAAAATGGACCTTGAGCTCAAATTTATAAATTACTTTGTTAGGGCTTCTGGTTATTTGTAGATAACTTTTAGAACTGGAGGTGGTCTTTTTTTTTTTTTTTTTTTTTTCATTTATCCTTACTATAACACTATGAATTACATACTTATTTGCCACTGATTTCCACTTTAAAAATTAACTCAAATTTCTGGTTAAGATAGTGGCTTAGATAGATGTGCCATGATATCTCTTTACAATAAAACGTCTAGATACTAAGTAAAATAGACACAAATAACAACCTTGGGTCTCTGAGCATCAAACAAGAATATTCAGACTAAGTATTGACTGAAAAGATAAATAGATTAATACTAATGGGAATGAGGATATGCATGGCGCGTCTGTGCACTACCTGGTGGCCTGGTGCAGCATGGACAGTTTGGAAAAGGAACAAAGAAAATCCCCAAGTGAGAATCTTAGGGAATCAGCTTCACAGAAAACACAGCCAGAATTAGAGATACTGTGTAAACAACCTGGAAAGAAACATGGTAGGCACCAATTAAGCTTAGTGTGAACGTACCTGAGATGCTGAAACATGGGAGCAGAATAGCTTTGAAACTAAGGAAACACAGGAAATGATACTGAAGCAAAATGACGCAAATTGCATCATCAAGACCTCTATAGATAGATAAGACAAGGAGTGCATATTTGTGGAGAAACAAAGATTAAGGATAAGAGGGCAGTGCTCACGAGCTCCAGAGTCTCTGATGAGTGCAAAGAAGGGAAGAAACTAGGAACTAGTCTTAGCACTGCACATCAATAGCAGTGTCCT
>NW_006922366.1:62513-65939 GCF_000298275.1 Orycteropus afer afer
CCAGCCTTCTGGTTAGCAGTCCAGTGCCTTAGGCGCTATGCTACCAGAGCTCCTCGTACATACTATAAGGGAAGCTATATGCATGTACTGACATAGGACCCCTGTGTGTTTGTAACTCATCATAAACATTAGCAATAGGAAACCACATCTAGCCAACTGGTATCACAAAAATCATGCATCAACCAATAACACAAAACAACAATAATTAAAATAATACAAAGACAAAAAAAAAAAAAAAAATAAAGGGAAGAAGAAAAGTTCTTGATATAAAAAAAAAAAAAAAAAAAAAACCTGACTCACTACCATCAAGTCAATTCTGATTCATAGCAACATCTATTGTGTTTCCAAGGATGTAAATATTTACAGAAGCAGATCACCCCATCTTTGTTCCATCAAATGGCTGATGGGTTTGAACCAATAATCTTTTGGGTAGCAGATAAATGCTTTAACCACTATATCACCAGAACTCCTAATGCAAAGAAAGCCAAGCAATATAAACAAAAAAAGGAAGAAGCTAATCTGATATATCAAAAAAATATATAAAAAGATACAATCAAAAATAAATACAATACAACCTTAATGTCTTGAAAACAACAGTCAGTTACAAATCATGTGAATAGACAGGATAGGTGGCACAAACAATCAGACCAAATAGAAGGAAAGAAAAAGCCTATGAGGACAAACAGATAATGGATATTTTTGACAAAAACTAAGGAAAAAAAAAAAAGGAAGAAAAAAAATAATTACTCCAGAGTGACATTTACCATGAGTCACACTTTTCAGAGACAAAATAATTATCTGTCAATGCTATGACAATGAAAATTGTTTGCCTTAGGGAAAAGAGCAAAAAAAAAAAATAATAATAATAATTATCTTCTTGTCAAACTTTGGAACTAATCTTGAAGATATCCTTGTTATGTCAGAATACTCTATTATGTCAAATCTGAATGTAAAATGAAAGGTAGATTTTAACAGTATGATTTCTTTTCAATAAAATTGTATCTATGAAACATTGATTCTATACATCAATACTACTCTGAATGTATATTAAGCGTTCATATTTAATTGATTATTAAAGTGCATTGTCTAATTACCATCAAAAATGATACTTCTACATACATATTTATATGTGCTACAAGAACATCTGTATAACTAGAATCAACAGAGAGCAAAGTTATAACATTTTAAGCACAGACAATCATCCTGATAGACAAAGTTGTTGGACTTATGGGCTTGGGACCATGATCACAGTGGACATCAAGCTCAACTGACATAACTTACACACAAAAACATGGTTTTGAATCTTACTTTGGTGAGTAGCTATTAATATCTTAAAAGCTTGCAAGAAGCCATCTAGGTGCAACAATGGATCTCTCCCACACCAAAGAAGAATGAAGAAAACCAAAATCACATGGAAACAAGTAGTCTAAGGGACTAGTAGGAGGTCTGGGGTATAGTGCCTTAGGCATTTGACAAACCTCAGCATATACCACCATGAAACCAGAACTGTATGTTGCCCAGCTACCACAGTCAACCACTCAGCAAGAGATTAGTGCAGGCGACCCTGGAAAGAGTGGGAGAACAATGTGGAATAAAATTCAAAAACATAAAAGAGAACAGGTTTACTGGTCTGATAGAGCCTGGTGAGACACCCAAGACTATGACCGCTAATTATGATTCAGGTCTGCAATTGCACTCACTCCTGTGGCTGCCAGCCAAACATTTATGTTAGGTAGATACACTCCTTAGAACAATCAATCATGGGAGAGGAGAAAGTCATATTTGCACAGGGAGATACCTCAGGGGGCCGGAATGCATAGGAAAGAAGGACACAGGGAAGAGATAATTACAGGAAAGAAGTGAGAAGAGAGCTGTTACATTGCAGGGAATTAAAGTCAAAATCATGAAACAAAATGTGTATGAACTGCTATATGTAAAGTGATTTGTTCTGTAAACTTTCATTCAAATTACAATAAAAACTTTAAAAATAAATTTATAAAAATTAAATTTAAAAAAAAAAGAAAAACACCTGAATCAGAAAGTGATTTTGTTGTTGGATGTAGGAGTAAGGGCTAATGTCTCTGGAAAAAATCTGGGAATTCTCCAAAACATTTAAAAGAAAAAAAGAAATAACAGATTTGGGAGATGGAACTCATAATCTTAAAATAGGTGAGTTAGTACACGATCTGATTGTCTGAAGTCTTTTACGGAGCATATAGGTATGGACTAGCTAGTTCAAGATTAGAAAATCTATGATACATGTCATACATAGTTATATTGTATCTGTTTGAGATTCAGGATACAGATAACTTTACAAATGGTCATTTCTGTTTCAATCCTAAATTCTCTTCCATACCATGTTTGCCAAGAGATTCATTTTTCATTATTTCCATTCTCTGTTCCAGTAATTCTTTAGCTTAAGTTAAAGGACAATCCATTATTTGGGAGATATTAAAAAAAAAAAATTTGGATCTGTGCAAAGCTGTTCAAAATTATGTATAATATTTTCAAAAGCTGTCCTTTGACCTCCATCATCACACTGTAACATTTTTTTTTCTGTTGAATGATCATATATCAAATCTCATGGATTAATAGAAATTCCTTGTAATTAATAAAAAGTGTATTTTTAAAATTAAAAACATATCTACATGTCCCATAACCTATTTGAATCTTCTTTATATAAGTTTTTTTTTTTTTTAATTTAACTTTTGTATATGTTGTTTAATTTGGATGTATCTGAAAAATAGTCACAATTGAGTGAACATTAAATATAAGCATCTTGGGAATCCAATTGTAGAAACTTGAAATATCAAGGGGGAAAGGGAGAA
The DNA here is from genome assembly GCF_000298275.1 of Orycteropus afer afer. NCBI lineage: Eukaryota > Metazoa > Chordata > Mammalia > Tubulidentata > Orycteropodidae > Orycteropus > Orycteropus afer. The sequence continues at coordinate 65,342 of NW_006922366.1, forward strand.
TGTAGGGGACAAGTAACATAAACCCTCAAAGAGGGAATGAGACAGTTCAAGGACGTTTTACGATGGTCTTAGTGGAATTAGTGAATGTTTTTTTCTTTATTTGATAATTTCCTCTGATACTCTTGAGATAACTATGTTTGTGAAATATCAGTGTCTAGAAATTCTCTATAAAAATTCAGTTAAAAATTCCAATATTTTTAATATTTCTAATATTGTGTATGGATAATGTTATATTAGCATTTGTTGTTTGTTTTTAGTTGCTATTGAATTGATTCCAACATGTGGTGATATCAAATATGTAAACCTTTGGCTAGTAATCAAGCTTAGAAACAAGTGGGGAAATATCAATCCCTTGGAATTTTACTCTTCACATATGAAAATTTCCTGATATGTTTCTCTCCACTAAAATTATAGTGAAATATTTTTTTCAATGTTACTTACAAAAAAACCTGAATGTCCAAGTCTTAGATCATGTAGGAGATTATTAGTTGGCTTGAGAAAGAAGGTGATCCATATGTCATGGTGATAAATTACACCAGCTTTGACTATATTATTCCTAACTTGGATTATTAGAATTTAGGAATCCCCAATTGAAGTA
>NW_006922366.1:72159-79560 GCF_000298275.1 Orycteropus afer afer
ATTGCATAGAAATGCAATAAATTTTCAAGTACATACTTGAATTTGATCACCTTGTTCAGTTGACTGTTTTGTTCTGGTAAAGACTCCTTTTTTTTTTTTTTAAAGATTTATGGAATTCTACATAAATAATAGTGTCCTTTGGGAATAGAGTTTAACTTATACTTTTCCAATAATTTTATTTTTTATTTCTTTTTTCTTGCTTTATTTTACTTATTAGGTATACTATGTTAAGGCTGAATAGAAATGTTGAGAGTGGTATTCTTACCTTGCTCTTATCTTAGAAGGAAAGCTGTCCTTAATTTTTTAACATTAAGTATGATAATAGCAATAATATTTTTTCACATTTGAATTTATCTGTTTGTAAAAAAAATTCTTGTATTACTAGTGTTTTGAGATTATTATCTCCCATTTTATCTAGAATGGGAGTTAGATTTTGTGAAATGTAGATTGTATTTTTGTTTGATCAGCATAGAGAGAATTTTATGACTTTTATCAATCTTTTCATGAAGTCGTCTTTTTGGTTCATTTATTTTGTTATTTACTTTTCTGATTCTTATTTCACTTACCTCCACTATATCATTTCCTTCCATTAATCTTGGGTTTAATTTTCTGACATTCTGAGGTGGAAGGTTAGTTCAATAATATTAGACCTTTATGTAATATAAAGATTTAAAGGTAAAAGTTTGCATTTAATCTTATTTTAGCTGCTTCCTGAAAAATCTGATTTATTGAATTTTCATTATTATTCACTGCCATAATTTTTACTTCTCATTTTGATTTCTTTTTTGACCCTTGAATTGTGTAGAGGTAAATTATTTATTTTTTCAGTACTCAAAGATTTTCTTTTTGATGCTGTTGATTTTACATTTGATTTTATTTTAATCAAGGTACACTTTGTAAAAATTAATATTTCAAAATTTATTGAGGCTTGTTACACTAACACAAGTGCATCTGAAAACACATTAACCTAGTTTACATCTTATATTTTATAAATGAAAAAAACAAAAATATTTGATGCACACATAAACAGAAGAGATACTCATACCAACCACAGTCCTTGTTTCTGCAGCTGGTCACATGATTGTAGCTACGATTTAAAACTACTTTTTTCCACAACCTGTTCAGTATTCCATTTGCTTTCAGCAAGAATCTCAGCTGATGGTGGATTTTGCCTGCTGGGGTGACCCAAAACTTCATTCCTGAAAGTGTGGCCCATTAGTAGTGAAATTGGAATTTGGTTTCTGTAATTTCCATAATAGTGTCCTTAGAAGGCCATTCCATCATTCTATCAAGCCAGCTGCTTCAGGATGATGGGGAACATGGTAAGACCAGTGAATTCCATGAGCATGATCTCATTGCTGCACTTCATTTGCTGTGAAGTGATTCCCTTGATCTGAGGCTATACTGTGTGGGATAGAAAAATGGTGAATAAGTTATTCTGTAAGACAATAGATGGTAGTTCTGGTAAAAGTATTGCGTACAAAGAACACAAATCTATATCCAAAGTAAGTATTTACATGAGTAAGAACAAAATACTGGCCTTTTCATGATGGCAATGTTCCAATATAGTCAATCATTTGTCAGATCTCAGGTTGCTGGTTGATTTACCCAAAGCATGGATCCATATCTTCCATAACATGAACTCAGTGCTGGTTGCTGCACCTGGTAGATTGAGCACTCTCACAGTGCCTGTAGATATGTCAGCCTGGGCGAGTGGAAGTCTATCTTGCCGAGTCTATGCATAACCACCATCCCTACCACCATTGCCATTGGACAATGGCAAGAGTTGCTGGAGAAATGATTACTTTTCATAGAATGTATCATTCTATCCACTTGATTGTTAAAATCTCTGCTACTGAGGTAACCTTTTGGTGATCATTCACATGAGACACAAATATTTTCACTTCATTGGTTTGTTTGGAAAGGCCTATCCACGTATATTTTCTGCATACCTCTTTGTCACCAGTTTTATAATCATGCCCCTTCCAAGTCCCTGACCATCCATTGGCTATAGCCCATGAATCAATATATAGTCACACATCTGGCCATTTATCCTTCCAAGCTAAGTGAACTATCAGATGCACTGCTCAAAACCCTGTCCATTGGGAGGATTTCCCTTCACCACTGTTCTTCAGGTAGGTCCCAGAAAGGGGCTGCAGCACTGCTGTTACCCACTTTTGAGTGGTGCTAGCATATCACATAGAACCATTTGTAAACCAGGTACAAATGTACTTTTCCTAAGTCAATGATAATAATTACCCATAAGGCCATAGGTGCAGACTGAGAGAGGGAAGTTAACGTGACTGGAGTAGAGCTCATAGACATTTGGGGTACTTCCTCAAGCAACTTACCTTTACCTTGAGGTCCTACTTGAGCCTGATCTCTTATATAGTGTTTCTATTTAATGAGTGCTGCTGTGCACATCCAAATTTATGACTCTGTAGATGAAATAACACCTAGCTTACTACGGGCAACTCAGTTCTTATGATAACTTTGTGGTCTGTGGTTGTGCATTAAGACACTACTAAGGCCCAATAACAAGCCACAAGCTGTTTGTCTCAAAATAAGAGCTGTTATCTGCAGAGGATGTCAGGGTTTGGCTCCAAAATTCTGAGACTGTACTGTGATTCACCAATAGAAGCATGCCAGACACTTCAAACAGGATCTCTATCTGTCACTGACACTTTAAGCACCACTGGATCAGCTATATCACATGGAACAAGAGTCAAAGTAGCTTGCACAGCAGTCTTACCCATTTACAGAACCTTCTCTTGTTCTGGACTCCATTCAAAACTAGTGGATTTTTAGTCACTTGATAACTGGAGTGTCACAAACAAATGAGGAATATGTTGCTTCCAAGATCCAAAGAGGCCCACCAAATATCGTCCCTCCCTTTTAGTTGTGAGAGGGGCCAGATGCAATGATGTATCATTCACTTTAATAGGAATGTCTCAACATGCCCCACACCACTGGACCCATAGAAATTTCACTGAGGTGGAAGGTGTCTGAATTTTTATCAGGTTATTTTCCCATGTTCTAGAATGTAAATGTCTTACCAGTAGTCTAGACTCATTGATAATTCTCCTTTACTAGGCCCGATCAGCATAACACCATCAATGTGTGACATATTGTGGCAGGGAAAGGTGGGCAAGGTCTCTGTGGAATAAATTATGAGATAGTGTTGCACAGTTGATACATGAGAAATGGGACCATAGAGTAATATTGACAGCCTTGTCAGCTGAAGCCAAACAGCCTCTGGTGATCTTTTGAAACTGGAATTGAAGAAAAGGCATTGACAATCAACACAAGTATATCAATTAGTAGAAGATGTATTACATTTCTCAAACAGTGAAACCACATCTGAAATAGCAGCAGCAATAGTAGTCACCACCTGCTTCATTTTACCATAATCTACTGTCATTCTCAGGAACTGGAAGCTGCTTTTCACTTGGGGGCAGCTCTTTTTTAAGGCTGGGGCCTGAGGCAGGCAGGCCTAGGGCTTGGAAGCTGCTTTTCACATGAGGGTGGCTCTATATTAAGGCCAGGACCCGAGGTGGGTGGGCCTGGGGCTGGGAACTGCTTTTTGCTTACAGGAGACTCTATATTAAGGTAGGGGCTTGAGGTAGATAGGCCCGGGGCTTGTAGGATGCTTTTTGCTTGGGTGTGGCTCTACATTAAGGCCAGGGCTCAAAGTAGGCAGGCCTGGAACTGGGGTCTGTTCCTCCCTTGGGGGTGGCTCTTTATTAAGTCCAGGACCTGAGGTAGGCAGGCCCAGGGCTTAGAGGCTGTTTTTTACTTGGGTGTGACTCTATATTAAAGACTGAGCCTGAGGTATGTGGGCCTAGGTCTAGAATGTGCTTTTCACTTGGGGGTGGCTCTTTATTAAGGCAAGGGCCTGAGGAAGGGAGGCCTGGGGGTTGAAGGTTGTTTTTCAATTGGGTGAGGCTCTATATTAAGCCCAGAGCTTGACAGAAGTGGGCTACGGGCTTAGAGGCTACTTTTCACTTGGAGGTGGCTCTCTATTAAGACTGGGACCATAGATAGGCAGGCCAGGGGCTTGGAGGCTGCTTTTCCCTTGGGTGTGGGTCTATATCAAGGGTGGGGCCTGAGGTTGGTGGGCCCAGAGCTTGGAGGCTGCTTTTTGCTTGGATGTGATTCTTTATTAAGGCCTGGGCCCAAGGTAGCTGGACCCAAGGCTAGGAGATGCTTTTTGCTTAGGGGTGGCTCTTTATTAATGCCAGGGCCTGAGGTAGGTGGGCCCAGGTGTTGGAGGATGCTTTTCCTTTGGGAGTGGCTCTATTTTAAAATCATTGCCTTTAGTAGACAGAGGCAGAGAGATAGGAACAATAAAGGGAGATGAACTTGTCTTCCTGTCATCCTGTGGTGGCTTACATGTTGCTGTGAGGCTGGAGGCTGTGCTACTTGTGTTGCAAAATACCAGCAGGGTTACCCATGGTGGACAGGTTTCAGCAGCACTTCTGAGCTAACACAGACTTGGAAGAAGGAAGAGGCCGTTCACTTCTCAGAGAATTGCCAGTAAAAACCTTATGAATAACAGTGAAACTGTCTGGAAAACTTTATGAACAGCTCTGAAACATTGTCCAATATAGTTCCAGAAGATGAGCCCATCAGGCCAAAAGGCAATCAAAATTTGACTGGGGTAGAGCTGACTCCACAGAGTAGAGACAACTTCAATTATATGGATAGAGCAAAGCTTTCAGGACCTCCATTTGCTGATGTGGCATGACAAAAAGAGTAGAAGCAGATACAAACATTCATTAATAATTGGAATATGCAATGTAAGAAGTAGGAATCTTGGAAAATTGGAAGTTGTCAAAAATGAAATGGAATGCATAAATATTGATATGCTAGATATTTGTGTGCTGAAATGGACAGATTTTGGCCATTTTGAATCAGACAAGCAAATGATCTACTTTGCTGGGAATGAAAAATGGTAGAGGAAAGGTATAGCATTCATTGTCACAAAGACTGTTTCAAGATGTACTGAAGCACAGGGCTGTCAGTGATAGGATGATATCCACAGGCCTACAAGGAAAACTAGTTAATACTGTTATTCAAATTTACACACCAATCACCAAAACCAAAGATGAGGAAATTGAAGATTTCTACCAACATCTGCAGTCTAAATTTGAATGAACATGCAATCAACATGTGTTGATTATCATTGGTGACTGGAATCCAAAAGTTGGAGACAAAGAAGAGTTACTGGTAGTCAGAAAGTACAGCCTTGGTGATAGAAAAAACACTGGAGATCACATAACAGAATTCTGCAAGCCTAACAATTTGTTAATTATAAAATTTTTTCAACAACATAAATGATGATTATACACATGGACTTCACCAGAAGGAATACAAAGGAATCAAATTGACTACATCTGTGACAAAAGGCGATGGAGAAATTAAATATCTTTGGCCAAAACAAGGTCATGAGCTGATTGTGGAACAGACCATCAACTGCTCATAGGCACATTCAAGTTGAAGTTGAAGACAATTAAAACAAGTCCATAAGAGTCAAAATATTATCTGAATAATATACCTCCTGAATTTAAAGATCATTTAAAGAATAGATTTGATGCATTGAACATCAATGACCAAAAACCAGAGGAATGTGGGATGACATCAAGAACATCATCCATGAAGAAAGCAAGCAGTGATTAAAAAGACAGAAAAAGAAGAAAAGACCAAAATGGATGTCAGAAAAGACTTGGAAACTTGCCCTTGAGCAGAGAGTAGCTAAAGCAAATGGAAGAGACTATAAGATACAAGAGTTGAACAGAAGACTTCAAAGAACAGCTTGAGCAGACAAAGCCGATTACTATAATGAAATGTGCAAAGACCTGGAGTTAGAAAACCAAAAGTGAAGAATATGCTTGGCATTTCTCAAGCTGAAAGAACTGAGGAAAATAATTTAAACTTGAGGTGCAACATTGAAAGATTCTATGGGTAAAATATTGAATGATGCAGGAATCATCAAAAGAAGATGAAGGGAACACACAGAGTCACTGTTCCCAAAAGAATTGGTTGATATTCATCCATTTAAGGAAGCACCATATGATCAAGAACCAATGGTATTGAGGGAAGACCTCAAAGCTCCACTGAAGGAATTGAAGAACAAGGCTCCAGGAATTGACAGAATACCCACTGAGATGTTTCAACAAACAGATGCCCTACTGGATGCACTCACTCGGTTATGCCAAGAGATTTGAAAGACAGCTGCCTGGCCAACAGACTGGAAGAGATCCATATTTGTACCCATTCCAAGGAAAGGTAATCCCACAGAACATGGAAATTAATAAACAATATCATTAATATCACATGCAAGTAAAATCTTACTGAAGATAATTCAAAAATGGTTACAGCACTATATTGAGAGAGAACTTCCAGAAAAGCAAGCTGGATTCAGAAGGGGGCATGGGATGAGGGATATCATTGCTGATGTGAAATGGATCTTAGCTGAAAGGAAAGAATACCAGAAATATATTTACTCATATGTACAGAGTATGCAAAAGCATTTGATTGTGTGGATCATAAAAAATTAGGGATAGCATTGAGAAGAATGGGAATTTCAGAACACTTGATTATACGTATGAGGAACCTGTACATAGATCAGGAGGCTGTCATTCGAACACAACAAAGGAATACCATGTGGCTCAAAATCAAGAAGGCAGTGTGGCAAGGTTGTATTCTTTCACCATATTTATTGAACTTGAATGCTGAGGAAATAATCTGAGAAGCTAGATTATATGAAGAAGAATGTGGCATCAGGATTGGAGGAAGACTCATGAACAACCTGTGATATGCAGATGACACAACTTTGCTTGCTGAAAGTGAGGATGACTTGAAGCACTTACTGATGAAGATTGAAGAGTGCAATCTTCAGTGTGGATTACACCTCAATATAAAGAAAAGAAAAATCCTCACAACAGGTCCAATAAGCAGTTTCACAATGGATAGAGGAAAGATTGAAGTTATCAAGGATTTCATATTACTTGGTTCTACAATCAACACAAATGGAAGAAGACATCAGATGACATATTTCATGGGGCAAATCTGCTGCAAATGACCTCATTCAAGTGATAAAGAACAAAGAGGTCTCCTTGAAGACTTGTTGTTAGGTGCCATTGAATCATGTCCAACTCATAGCTACCATATGCACAGCAGAATGAAACACTGCCTTGTCCCACACTAGCTCCACAATCCTTGCCATACTTGAGCCCACCATAGCAGCCATCATGTCAATCCATCTCATGGAGGGCCTTCCCCTCTTTTTTAAACCCTCTCTGTCTTACCAAGCATGGCATCCTTCTCCAGGAAATGGTCCATTCTGACAACATGACCAAAGTAGGTAAGATGAAGTCTGGCCATTCTCACTTCCAAGGA
>NW_006922366.1:81165-81831 GCF_000298275.1 Orycteropus afer afer
TCTTTTATTCTATCATTTCTTTCATTTGCTTTAGCTACTTTCTACTCAAGGGCAAGTTTCAGAATCTCTTCTAGCATCCCTTTAGGTCTTTTATTCTTTTCTCATCTGACTTCTTGTTTTCTTCAAGAGTGATCTCTTGCTTTCTTCATGGATGATGTCCTTGATGTCATCTAACAATTCTTCTAGTTTTTGGTCATTGGTGTTCAATACATCAAATCTATTCTTTAGATGGCCTCTATATTCAGGAGGGATATATTTAAGATCATATTTTGGCTCTCATAGACTTGTTTTAACTGTCTTCATCTTCAAGTTGAACTTGCATATGAGCAGTTGATGGTCTTTTCCACAATCAGCTCCTGGCCTGGTTTTGGCTACAGATATTGAGCTTTTCCATCACCTCTTACCACAGATGTAGTCAATCTGATTCCTGTGTATTCCATCTGGTGAAGTCCACATGTACAGCTACCATTTGTGTTTTTGAAAAAAGGTATTTGCAATGAAAAAATCATTGGTCTTGCAAAATTCTATCATGCAATTTCTAGCATCATTTCTGTCACAAAGGCCAAATTTTCCAACTACTGGTGATTCTTCTTTGTTTCCAACTTTTGCATTGCAGTTGTCAGTGATAAATAACATATCTTGATTGCATGTTTGATCATTTTCCGA
>NW_006922366.1:82961-89500 GCF_000298275.1 Orycteropus afer afer
AAGGCACTTGACTACTAACCAGAAGGCTGGCAGTACAAACCCACCAGCCACTCCTCAGAAGGAAGGTTGGGCAATCTACTTCCTTAGTGATACTGCCTCAGAAACCCAAGGAGGGGTTGCCATGAGTCAGGTCCAACTCGAGGGCACAACAAAAACCTATGCAGAAAGCTTGACAATTAATAAGGAAGACTGAAGAAGAGTTGATGCTTTTGAGTTGGAGGAGAATGCTAAGAGTATCATAGTCTGAAGAAAGGTCTAACAAATCTGTCCTGGAAGAAGTGCAGCCAGAATGTTCCTTGCCAGTAAGAATGACAAGACTTTGTCTCACCTATTTGATCATGTTTTCTGAAGGAACCATTCCCTGGAGAAGGATATCATGCTTGTGAAAGTGAAGGGTCAATGAAGAAGGGGAAGGCCTTCAGTGAGATGGATAGACATAGTGGGTGCAATGATGGCCTTGTGTATAGCAAGGATCATGAGGCTGGCACAAGACCAAGCAGTATTTTTTTCTGTTGTGCATAGGGTCTCTATGATTAGGAAATGACTCAATAGCCCTTAACATCAACAACTGTCATTGTAAAAAATTCATCCTTTTTTTTTGCATGTGCCAAATACCTGAGTTAAATAGAAATGTAGGAATCATTACCCTTGCATCCTCTAAGTCTTTTATGGTGGAACTAATTTCTGAAAAAAAAGTTAAAGTAGGTTCTCCCTATTCCTTGTTTCTCTTTTTGCATTTTTTCAATTTTTTTTTTCATTATTCTCCTACTCTACCTCTTTTCTCTTACTAACCCTTCCCCATATAATGTGCCTCCCTTTTTCTATTCATATTTATTTTTGCTTTTTGAAGTATTTCTTTAAATATTTTCTCTTATTTATTGCCTTTCCTCCTTTTTTATTTTCTTTTTTCTTTCTTTTTATTCTCTTTGTGGTGATTGTGCCTGGATGTTCATGTGGTGTGTTTTTTTGTCCTCTTGTTTTTACTTTCTTGATGGCTTTTCAATTGTTGTTTTTGTGTAACTGAGTGGGAGACAGCAACTATGCACATATGACCCAACCACACCTGCACCTCCTGCAGCTCCTCTTACTGAGGTGTTATTCCAGTAGTCCATGTTTTTATCTTATTGGGATGTTTCATACTTTGGATCATTGTGCCTTAGTAAGCATTTGTTGTTTTACACTCCTTATTCCCTAGGAGAATTCTGTGATTGTTTTAATGACCACATGTTGTCCTTGAGCAAGTAAAGGAGTAAAATTTTAACTCTGTAAAAATAAGCTGATTGTATGGACTCCAAGACTAATGGTGTAATCATGTAATAACATATAAATAAAGTAGAACAAAGACATCAGGGGTCACTGACAGAATATGCAGGGTTTCTGCCTGGCTCTTGTTCCTTTTAAAATAAAAAAAAGAAAGCCATTAATCTTTTCATGCCACTTCATTTCATGACCTGTGCAGTTTTTGCCAGATGCAGCAATTGGTGCCTGAACAGAGACCCGGAGTGGAGAGTCAGCAGTGCTTGAGAGGACACCCCACTGGAAGAAAAGGGGAGCTCTGTAACAGAAAAAAGGGTGATTGTGGGTGAATTAAATCTTTTTAAGCCAGGCTGGCATGGGAAATTCAGCATCTCATGAAAGAGATCATTATATCTCTCTTCTTAAAGCATGAGTTCAAGCTAGAGGTTTTTCAGTGTCTAAAAGAATGGGTTTCTGCAACATATAGATCACTGTTACCCTTGGTTTCCTCTGGAAGGAACCATTTATTTAACACTTTGGGAAACTATTGGTCAACAAATGTTTAAAGGAACGTGGGCTGGAGGATTTTCCAGAGTGGTGTTTTTTCCTGTTTGGAGTATTTTAAAACTGTGTTTAGAATTAGATAAGGGAATAAGTATGGGCAAAGATACTAAAGTAGGGAAGGAGAAAAATGTATATACAGATTCAAAATTAAAAGTTAAAATCACAAGGAGAAGTAGTTAAACAGACGTTAGAAACTGAACCCTCAGACGTTAAGGAAGAAAAGTTATATCCTTCCTTAAATCCATTTCTAAGTCAGGCAAAACCTTTTTATAAATCCGTTTTTAAATCAAACTGTTTCAGCTGCAACCATGCCTGCCAGAACTTGCTCTCCTCCACCTTTTGACCCTTCCCCTCCCTCAGGAAAGTAAGTTAACTGTTTATCATCCACTGTACCTCCCTTATCATTTATACAAGCTATGGTGCAAAAGGTGAGGGCCATGGATGAGGACATTCCATTTGAATTAAAACATGTTTTTCCCTTAACAGAATACATATATCAGCAGACTAATTAACTGATGTGAAGACATAAAGCATTTTCTTTTAAAACTTTTAAAGATTTGAAACAAGCTGCTACCACCCATGGGCCAATAGCACCATTTGTAAAAACCTTAATAGAAACCATTGCACAAAAAGTTTTGTGTCCTTATGATTCATATATGTTGCCTAAAACTGTGTTAGAAGGAGGAGATAATTGAACCAGAGGCTAGGGCTTTTGGTTACACCCAGCCAAAGGCCCAAGGCCATATGCATAGAATGGGATGGTAATCAAGGTCAAGAGATGAACCTGGAATGTCTTTAAAATGATTATGTGTTTTGGATTATGTGTTTATCTGAATGTACTATGGCTATTGAATGATCTCTTACCTGCTTGTACATTAGAAATGCTTATGGGGTATGTGGATAACAGAGAGTGTGTAAATCCTCCTTCAGCCAATACTTGATTGCATACGTTAAAAAGGGAAATAGAATTTGCCCAGAAGAAACACAGGCTTATGTTTCAAACCCTGTGTGTAGGGGGCTTAAGTAGAAAACCTGAACCCCACCCCAGTACTGAGGGAATATAAGATTTGCATTTGAGTAAGGACCTGAAGAAAAAAAAAAAAAATGACTGTTTGGCTCTTTGAATTTTGAGCAAGCAGACTGGTTTTGGGTGCATGGAGACAGGAAAGTCATTGTCCATGAGAGAAACCCCTCCCAGGACTGAAAGGTAAAGGAAGACAGTGAGTAGTAAACTTGTATGTTACTTACTTGTGACCACCTGGGTCCACCTGAGTGGAACTGCGGGAAGTGCAGCAAAAAAAGAAATAGGCTAAATTTGGTACACTTTAACATAGGCCACAGAGGCTGGGGATGAGAGGAAGAACTGGCTTGTCTGAAGTGCAATGAATTGGGAGCCTATGGGGATTGAAATAGTCCCTGAGGACTGAAGATATAAGAGAAGGTGCTGGCTGGTCTGAAGTGAAGGGGAGAGTGTGACTCCCAAACTTGGCAGCTGGTACCCATGACCTAGCTGGGATGACTAGGGCTGAGCTGATCAGAACCTGACCAAAGAAGATGTTTGACACTGAACTGGTGTTAAGTCACTACAATTTGATGACTTGAATTGGGCTAGATTTTGCTTGTTTATGGATCCAGATGCCTGAAGTTTCCAAGCAGAACAGAAGATTCTCCAGAGAGAAAGGACCATGCTTGTCTCCTCAGAGTATTGGTTTGATAGGGATGGGCAAGTTAGAAATTGACTATTTTAAATGAGGGGAGATAAAGCCATGAAGTGGCTGGCTTACATGCTTTCATGTGTGTGGTTAATCTTAAACTGATGGTGAAGGAGATGTTAATTTTTGAAGTATAAAAGGTATAATGGCTAGAAAAGCCAGGAGGGTGGCCTGCTGTGTAGTAAATTACCTAGTAGGCTTTTCTCACCATAAGTCTTTGTAAACTCTTTGTGGTGGAATTTGCTGTGAGCAACTGAGGAGCTCCTGATTGAAAAAGTTATCCACCTGGAGTATTTCTGTTGGGAGCAGGACAAAGTATTGTTCTGGGAAGTTCACTGTCTCTCAGGTGCTTAGAATTCTGATGCTATGACTGGCTAGTTTGGCCACTGTACCCGGCTCAAAAGGAAGCCTCCTAGAGGCAGAACTCTCTTTGACTGCTAGCTGAGAAGGATGTGCTACTGAAAGAGACATGTGCTCCTGAGAGGCACACACTGCTGGGATAGAGATGCAAGAGACATGCATTGCTGAGAGAGACACTGAGGGACATGCACTGCTGGGACAGAGACTGTGAGAAACTGTTGGCTGAGAGATGGTGTGCTGAGAGAGATGGAACATTTTTCCTGAACTTGAATTGTAACCGGGTGCTTCCCTAATAAACCCCAAAATCTGTGAGTTCTGTGTGGCCACTACAGTGAATTATCAAACTCAGCAGAAAGGTGATGAGTGCTTCAGGAGGAACTGTTGGTGTCAGGGTTGGTGAAAGGGCTGGAGGGAGGCAGCATGTCTGGCCTCACAGTAATGGGCCTTGGACTACTGATGTTGTTGTTGTTGTTGTGTGCCATCGAGTCAGACCCGACTCATAGCGACCCCTCCCTGGGTTTCCGAGGCAGTATCACTACGGAAGTAGATTGCCCCATCTTCCTTCCGAGGAGTGGCTGGTGGGTTTGAACCGCCAGCCTTCTGGTTAGCAGTCAAGTGCCTTAGGCACTACGCTACCAGAGGACTACTGATAGTGATTCTGTTTTCCTCTTTTGCGATTAGAGTGGGTCAGATGATGTGGCCTCCCTGTCCCTTTAGCAACCCCAATCAAGTTGCAAACACTACACTTAATGAATTTAAGAAACTTAACCCTTTGAAAAGTATTCTTACATTTCTATACCACTTTTTACTATATGTTATAGTGTTTTTAATTATATTATTTGTTATTCTTTGGGTTCTGAAACTAATAAGTCAAGTAATTAAGTCTTTGGCTACTGAGGCACATCTATTGCATTTAAAAAATAAAAAAGGGGGGAAATGTTGGAGACCAAGAGAAGAACCCCAAAAGAACAGGATTGCAAGGCACGTGTTCTAATTACAGTTAAGAGATGGCAAAGTCTCTCTCACTTTTAAATGCTTAATTGGCAAAACATCAAGTATGAAAAGTAGATTCATTCCAGTAGTCCATATTTTTATCTTATTGGGATGTTTCATACTTTGGGTCACTATGTCCTAGTAAACATTTATTGTTTTACACTCCTTATTCCTGAAGAGACTTCTGTGATTGTTTTAATGGCCACATGTTGTGCTTGAGCACATAGAGGAGTAAAACTCTAACTCTGTAAAAAATAAGCTGATTGTATGGATTCAAATACTAATGATGTAATCATGTACAAACAATAAAGTAGAACAAAGGTATCAGGGGTCGCTCTCACAGAATATTCAGGGTGTCCATCTGGCCCCCATTCCTTTTAAAATAAAAAGAAAACCATTAGTCCTTTTGTGTCACTTCATTTCATGACCTGTGGGGTTTTGACAGACATAGCAGTAGAGGGAGGAGAATGATACCCAATGAATTCAAGGCAGCACTTGTACTAAGGGCCAAGAGACCAAAGAAATTACCCAGAGCTGTACTCTATGGCATGAATTTATTGTGACTTACTTACAGGGAGTCCAAGGGTGGCAGGTTGAATGAACAAAGAGAGAAATAAACCCCACTGTCTTAAAGCTACAGGCAGTTTTTATACTGAAGTATTCCAAGGGGCACCCTAGTAGGTTTACATGACCTTCAACTTTCATTCTTGCACCTCTGCATTCCAAATATAAGAACTCTGGGCCCAGGTGACTGTGAAAATTTTGGTATGCAGTTTCTAGGCTTGGCTTAAAGCCCAGTGTGCCCACAAAAACAATGATCAGAACAAGGAAGACTGATAAACCCTGATTTGTGTCATCTGGACCTTTGCCATCTGTAGGCATGAACAGTGTTTACCCTACAAGTCTCAAGCATGTGATCATCCAGAGCCTCACTTCACATTAATACTTGGTTGCTCTCTTTATTAATGGAAGCAGAGTCATCAATGCCTTTACAATTAATCAGATTTGAGGTCTAATTTAGAATACTCATCCTTATTATTGTGTTTGTCTGTAAACATGCTTGGTACCAAATGTCTTGGAGTTGGTTCTCTAGAGAAGCAAAATCAGTAAAACATAAATAGAGAAAGAGTGAGATAGATAGATAAATTTATTGCAAGAAAGTGGATTACACAGTTGTAGAAGTTGGTAGGTCTTAAGTGTGTGAGTCAGATATCAAGATGGTAGCACCTCACAACTCACATAACTTCAGGGGCTGAAGAATGCAAGATCAGCAAGCAATACAGCAGGCTGATGTCTTCTGAGGCTGATAAGTTTAAGATCAGCAGGTAAAATGTCAGTCTGTTGGCTCACAGGCTAGGAAGGCAATAATCTCAATATCAGCAGGCAATGTGCCAGATCACTTGTTCAAGTCCAGATGATGATATACCAAGATGTCAAGCAAAAAGCCAAAGACTTCTGGCAGAATTTTCTCATATGTATTTGAAGCAAGCCACACTTTGAAGGGAAGTTGTTATCAACTGATTGTTCATAGCAGATCTCTTCATAGAGAAGAATACATTATATCCAATCACATAATGGGGGATAACTACATCATAACTGCTAAACCACTTAGAATCATGGTCCAGCAAAGTTGGCACACAACCTTAATGATCACAAGATTTTGTTAATTTATTA
>NW_006922366.1:89706-94751 GCF_000298275.1 Orycteropus afer afer
TTAATCATATTTTTTCATTACTTCTCAACAAACTAGTGATTTTACTTGCCCATGAGCCATACATTATCCCACAACATATAGCAAAAAAGTAGATGCCTCTGCTCTGGGACACTGTGCAAATAAGGCAATCACAGGAAGAAGATGAAATTTTATCTCATTGCCCATGGCAACTAGAAATAGAATTATCTGACATAATCCTTCCTCATTATAGATTCATGCACTTATTTCTAGGTCAGCTATTCCTCACTAATTGACTATTGCATTATCCAACATTTCATATTTTCAACAGTAGAAATATACTATTTATATTAAATAAGACTTATTCAATATATTTTTTTAAATAAACATATTTATCTGATAAATATTTATATTTTGATGAAAAATGACTATTTGTTGCATTAACAATGTAACAAATTTTGAGGTGTGAGGCAAGTGTAGCCATTCCCTAAGATAGCATAAAACCAATAAATGATGTTATTGAAGACAGAAATCTAAGCTGAACTGAAGGCATTGACAAAAAACAAGGATCTAGGAATTGACAGAATGCAAATAGAAACATTTCTAAAAAGGAACGAAATGTTGGAAGTATTCATTGTTTATGCCAAGAAATGTAGAAGGCAGCTACCTGACTATCTGACTAGAAGAGACCCACATCATGCTCATTACTAAGAAAAGTAACCACTCAGAATGCAAAATTATCATTATTATTTATATAATGTACATTAAATTAATGAAATTAATTAAACTAATTTGAAGTTAATTTAAACATGATTACAACAGTACATTGACAGGGAAATTCAATCTGGATTCAGAAAAGGACATGGAATGTGGGATATATATCATTGCTGATGTTAGATGGATCTTAACAGAAAGCACAGAATACCAGAAAGAAGTTTACCTGTGTTTTCTGGACTATACAAAGACATTCAACAATGTGGATCATAAAAAATTATGGATATCATAAAAAGGATGATGTTGCAGTTAAGGTTATGTGCCACTGTGGCTGGGCTCTGGTTTTGAATGCTTGACAGCTGAAGTTATTGCCCATAATGAGATTGTAATCACCTCATTGGTTGAATTTGCTGCGAGTAGATAAGTAGTGCTTAAGCTGAAACAACTGAAGAAAAATTTAATACTCAAGTTCCAATATTGAAGGACCATGGACTGCCAGAATTAAATCTGTCCTGGATGAAGTGCAGCTGGAATGCTCCTTGGAAGTGAGAATGGTCAGATTTTGTCTCACCTACTTTGGTCATGCTGTCAGAAGGGATTGTTTTGTGGAGAAGGATATCATGCTTGGTAAAGTGGAGGGTCAGTGAAAAAGGGGAAGACCCTCAAGGACATGAATTGACACAGTGGCTGCAACAATGGACTCAGGTATAGCAAGTTTTATGAGCTGGCACAGGTCTGGGCAGTGTTTCAATCTGTTGTACATAGAGTCTCTGAGTTGGAATCAACTTGACAGCACCTAACAACAACAACAACAGCATGGGCAAAATATTGAATGATGTAGGTAGCATCAAAAAAAAAAAAAAAGAAAAGATGGAAAGAACACACAGAGTCACAGTACCAATAATATTTGGTCTATATTCAACTATTTCAGGAGATAGAATATGATAAAAAACCAATGATAATGAAGAAAGAACTCCAAGCTACAATGAAAGAATTGACAAAAAACAAGGTTCAAGGAATTGATGGAATCCCTATTTAGATGTCTCAACAAACAGATGCAACACTGGAGGTTCTTACATATTTAACCCAGTGACCTGGAAGAGGTTGATATTTGTGCACATTCCAAAGAAAAGAAATGCGAAAGAATTTTGAAACTATGCAACAATATCATTAATATCATACTCAAGTAAAATTTCTTTGAAGATAATTTAAAAAGCCTTGAAGCAGTATATTGACAGAACTGCCAGAAATCCAAGCTGGATTCAGAAGAGGACATGGAATGAGGGATATCAGTGCTGATGCCAGATGTGTCTTGGATGAAATCAAAGAATACTAGAAAGATTGTTACATGTTTTTTAATGACTATGTGAAGGCATTTGACTGTGTGGTGCATAACAAATTATGGACAGCATTGCAAAGAATGGGAATTCCAGAATCTTTACTTGTGTTCATATGGATACTATACATAGACCATTGTTGTTGTTATATACTATTGAGTCAGACCTGACTCATAGCGACCCCTCCTTATTTACTGAGGCAGTATCACTACAGAAGTAGATTGCCTCATTTTCCTTCCTAGGAGTGGCTGGTGGGTCTGAACCACCAGCCTTCTGGCTAGCAGTCAAGTGCCTTAGGCACTACACTACTAGAGCTCCTATACATACATAGACCAAGAGACTGTAATTCAAACAGAACAAGGGGAACTGAACTGTTCAAAATCAGGATTCAATCTCTATGCTGAGCAAGTAATCCAAGAAGTTGGACTATATGAAGAACACCAAATCATGGTTGGAGGATGACTCATTAACAACCTATGATATGCAGATGACACAACCTTACTTGCTGAAAATGAAGATGAATTGAAGCACGTACTGATGAAGACCAAAGACTACACACTTCTTTATGGATTACAACTCATTGTAAAGAAAATGAAAATCCTCACAACTGGACCAATAAGCAACATCATGAAAAATGGAGAAAAGATTGAGGTTGTCAGGAAT
The DNA here is from genome assembly GCF_000298275.1 of Orycteropus afer afer. Classification (NCBI taxonomy): domain Eukaryota; kingdom Metazoa; phylum Chordata; class Mammalia; order Tubulidentata; family Orycteropodidae; genus Orycteropus; species Orycteropus afer. The sequence continues at coordinate 92,379 of NW_006922366.1, forward strand.
TTCATTTTACTTGGATCAAAAATCAACACCTATGGAAACAACAGTCAAGAAATCACATATCATATTGCACTGGGAAAATCTGCTCCAAGTGTTAAGAAGCAAAGATACCCCTTTGAAACTTAAGATACACCTAATCAATCCATGCCATGGTATTTTGAATTGCCTCATATGTACGTGAAAGCTGGACAAAGAATAAGAAAGACAAAAGAAGAGTTGATGTCTTTGACCTGTGGTGTTGGTAAATAATACTGAAAAATCATGGACTGCCAGAGGAACAAACAAATCCATCCTGGAAGAAGCACAGCCAGAATTCTCCTTAGTCAAAGAATGGGCCAGACTTAATTTCACTTACTTTGGTCATGTTGTCAGAAAAGAACATTCCCTGGAGAAGGATATCAGGCTAGGTAAAGTGGAAGGTCAGTGAAAAAGGGGAAGACCCTCAACTAGATTGATTGACACAGTGGCTGCAATGATTGGCTCAAGCATAGCAAAGATTTTGAAGATAGTGCAGGACCAGGCAGTGTATGTACATAGGGCCACTATGAGTTGGAGTTGACTCAATGAGACCTAACAAAAACAACAAAGTAGCAGTATATACATTATTTCAAATAATACAAATAAATATATTTAGAATATTATTTTTTACTAATAGAATACATTATGTTATTAAACAACTAAAAAAACTCATTGCCGTGGAGTCAGATCCAACTCACAGTGACCCCTCCTTGGGTTACTAAGGCAGTGTCACTATGGAAGCAGATTACCCAACCGTCCTTCTAAGGAGTGGCTGGTGAGTTTGAACTGCCAGACTTCTGGTTAGTAAGCAGTCAAGTGCCTTAGGCACTATGCCACCAGACCTCCCTGTAGGTTATTAGTGAGAAGTTGTTGTAAGTTAAATAATATTAGTTCAATGCTAAGGAATAGTGGAAATACATTGTTTCATATTTTGCCTCTGTTATTTTATAACACTAGATCATTATCCTAATAATATTAGTAATTGTAATGACATTGACAAATTTATATATCATGTGATTTTAAGTAATTACAGATACATAATATCTTATTTAATGAGATTTCTTTCCATGGGAAACTAAGAGTAAATTAAGGTTCTAAATATAGTCTAAATATTTATCTTGAAAATTGAGACTATATTTGGGCTTAAAATTACCTTATAAAATCCAAAGCTTATTTAATGGAAATGAACCAATGACATACAATTTTTTATGCTGTTCATTTTCTAGGATGATTTAGTTTAAATGTATAACTGCAGGTATTGTTTTTCATAGATTACAGAGTAACTCTCAAGATACATTAACCTAAAGTTAACTAATCAAGCTTTACCATCTCTAATTTATATGAAGTTATTCATCTTCTTGAATTATTATACAGTTGCTTCTATTCAGTATGCATTATCTAATTGTGCTTACTAGATGCTGAAAAGGATAAAGCATGTGCTGAAGCTCAGAACCATGTATTACTCTAATTGTAATCTAATTTTTAAGCTATACTTAAACCAGGTATCTTCCTATGGGGGAAAGTTTGATTTAAAGTTATTTTTTATTACTATTATTATTATAAATTTTAAAATAATGGATATAGCTGATTTGGGTAATACAATTTCAAGGCCTTTAGGTCACTATTAAAAGAAACTCTATCATTTAGAAAATTTTCAGCATGAAAAACATTTGTTGGAAACACATTTTAAAAAAATATATCAGATTTAAATTACTTTGAAATTGCGAAGCTGTAATTTTGTGTGTTCACATCTTTTATTCTTCTCCAGCTCTGACAGAGTAATCTCCTGATAATATTTTAATAGTTTTCTAAGCCAGTTCTGAACAGAAAGTCAAAATCCATTTTGTGATTCAGATACATTATAGTTTAAGCGCCTGGAGCCTTTAATTATCATTCCCCTTTTACTAAAATTCTTCATTTTTCCTTTTTGTTTCCATTTCATTATGTTATTGAAAGGGCAACTATGGGTAAACCACTATGTTTATTCATGTTAACTTAACTGAAAATTATTTTCACATTTAAATAAAATTCATTAGACAACTTTGTATCAAGAGTAAGGCCAATTTTACTGGGTATGCATTAAATACTATTCCTGAAAGATATTTGTAAATGTGTTCTATAATTTTTACTTAGGTAAACTACAAAACTTGGCAGTGAGCAACATTAAATTTCTGTCCTACAGCATCTTGATGTTTAATTTGCATTATTACCATGCTATTTAAATTTCATTTTGCCTTATCATCTTTTGAAGTTCTATACAGAGTCCAAAGAAAGGTGATCCCACAGAATGTAGAAATTATCGAACAATATCATTAATATCACACACAAATAAGATCTTACTGAAGATAATTCAAAAAC
>NW_006922366.1:95747-105590 GCF_000298275.1 Orycteropus afer afer
CATTCCCTGGAGAAGAATGTCAGGCTTTGTAGGGTGGAGGGTCGACAAAAGAGGGGGAGGTCTTCAACGAGATGTATTGACATGGTGACTGTGATGATGGGTTCAAGCATAGCAAGGATCATGGAGCTGGCTCGGGATCCGGCAGTGTTTTGTTCTGCTGTGCATGGGGTTGCTATGAACTAGAAATTACTTGATGGCACCTAACAACAACAACAACACATTCCTTTTACTTTTCCCCCTGGTCCTGCAAACTCTAAAATACATGCTAAGAGTTTGAAGTGAGGTATGAAGAGAATATCTTATTTAATATAAAGAAATTTGTTTTAGATCTCTTTTCTTACTTTCCTTTCTTCTTTTTTTATGAGAAGATTCACCAAATAGTCCATTACAGGAAAATGAAGATTATCATTGGCACTTTTTTTTTCCTTTACAGACAACAACATCAAAATCTTATTGATCTCACCTCTGTAATAACAACAACAAAAATATATATATATTCTTTTTATTCTTACTACCCTTGACCCTTGCCTTTCAATTAGTTGTTCAAATGTTCATTTTCAAGTTCAGTTGTTCATATGAGAGTTCAGTTTAAAGCTTAAGAAAATAAAAACAAGGCCACAAGAGCCAAGTCTAAGTTTGGGTATATCTCATCTGACTTTAAAGACTATCCCAAGGGTAAATTTGAGACATGAACACCAATGAAGATCACATGAGTTCTGCAGAGACATAAAGCACATCATGCATGAAGAAAGTAAAGTGTCATAAAAAAGATAGGAAAGATAGAAAAGGAAAAAAATGAATATCAGAAGAGATTTTGAAATTTGTTCTTAAACACAGAGTAGCTAAAACAAAAGGAAGAAATGATAATGTAAAGGAATCAAGCTTATGATTTCAAAGGGAAGTTGAGAAGATAAAAAAGTATTACAATGAAATGTGCATAGACCTGGGGTTTGAAAAACAGAAGGGAAAAACAAGCTAGACATTTCTCAAACTGAAAGAACTGAAGAAAAAAAAAAAAATGAGTTGTAATGTTGAAGGATTCTATGACAACATACCAAATGACTCAGGAAGCATCAAAGAAGTTCAAAGTAGTATGCACAATCATATTACCAAACATATTTGGTAAATGTTCAACCATTTTGGAAGGTAGCTTATGAACAAGAAATAATGGTATGTAAGGAATAGTCTAAGCTTCACTGAAGCTATTGATTGGAAGAGACCCATATTGTGTCCATTACAATGAAAAGTGATGCATCAGAATGTAAAAATTATCTTTATCATTAATGTAACACACAATAAATTTATGTGAAGAAAATTTGAAAATAGGAGCTCTGGTAGCATAGTGCCTAAGGTACTTGACTGCTAACCAGAAGGCTGGTAGTTCAAACCCACCAGCCACTCCTCGGAAGGAAGGTTGGACAATCCTACTTCTGTAGTGATACTGCCACAGAAACCCAAGGAGGGGTCGCTATGAGTCGGGGCTGACTTGATGACACATAACAACAACTAAAAACAACAATTTGAAAATGGTTGCAGCAGTCCACCAATACTGAAATTCAATCTAGGTTCAAAAGAGGACAAGAAATGACAGATAGATCTTAGCTGAAAGCTGAGAACACCAGAAAAAGGCTTACCTGTGTTTTATGGACTATATAAAGATACTCAACAGTATGGATCATAACAAATTATGGATAACATTGAGGAGAATGGTGTGGTAGTTAAGGTTGTGAGTGCTTGGCAGCTAGATGTAGTTATTCCCCGTGATGATATTGTAATCACCTCCATGGTAGAATCTGCTATGAGCAGGTAAGGATTTGCCTTCAGGATGTAGACTGCTTCTAGTATATATGAAGAAATTTTGAGGAAAGTCTCTAGCTTTCTCGGTAGTGTTGCCTACTGACCTTGGGACTGTTCCTGGACTTGAACCAGGGGCCTGCTGTGTTGCCTGCTGATTTTAGGATTGTGCCATTTTACCTCCAGATTTTGGGTTCATCAGCCCCAGCAGCCAGCAGCTCAGCGCATTAGAAGAAGCCTCCAGTGGCAATGGGCCTGGAACAAAAGGTAAATCTGAAGCTTAAGGTCAAGGAGACTTCACCTAGCCCCTAGAGCTGGCACTCTGAATTTGATATTCTAGCCTCTTACACTGTAAAATAATAAATTCCTGTTTGTTGAAACCACTCACTTGTATTTCTGTTGTAGCAACACTAGGGAACAAAGAGAATTTGATACTAAGAGAGTGGAGTGCTGCTCTAACAGATACCTAAAATATGGAAGCAGGAGTGGATTGTGTCTTTGGACCTGAGATCCCTACACTGAGACCACTGAAGAGAGACTGGCAGAGAGTTGGTGACAGCAGAGCTGAGAGACCGACACCAGACAGAACATCAAGCTTGCCAGCTCACAGAGAGAGTAAGCTAAATGCCTTTCAGCAGGAGGCTTCCTGACAGAATGGGTTGGCATTGGGCACTAACTGGCAAAAGCTGAAGAGACAGGGAATATGGGAACCAAAGCTACCTCAGTTTCAAAGGGTGCAACCACCCCAGCCACCTAGGTTTCAAAAAATAAGTTCTTCACTGAGTTGATTCAGGAGTATAGAGTTGCCATACATGAGTGACAGTGATATGGAGCCATATTTGCTGCCCAAAAGTGAGGTGGCAGGGCTACCATCCCCAAGAGAAAAAAGAACTGGCCTGGCTAGGCCAAGGGATGAGATCACCATTCAGAAGACCTAGAAGGATTGGGCCACCCAATGAAGGAGTTCTTTACAGGTGTCAAGCTGACAAAGAGTGGAATGTGGTAGCTAAGGTTGTATGTTAACTTGGCTGGGCTGTGGTTTGAGTGCTTGACAGCAGATGTAGTTATTCTCCACAGAGTGATGGTAATCACCTCCATGGTGGAATCTGCTGTGAGCTTGTAAATAGTACCCTCAGGGTGTGGCCTCTTTCCAGTACGTGCAGAGAAACTTTGAGGAAGGTCTCTAGCTTTTTTGGCACATTTTGGGCCAATTTACCTCCTGATAGTGGGACTGTTCCTGGACTTGAAACAGTGGTCTGCCATGTTTCCTGCTGTCCTTGAGATTGTGCTATTTTACCTGCCTATCTCAAGGTCATCAGCCTCAGCATCCAGCATCTCCATAAGTTAGAAGAAGCCTCCAGCTCCAATGGGTCTGAATCAAGAGGCAGAGCTGAAGTCGAAGGTCGAAGGTCTTTCACTCAGTCCCTAGAGATGGCACTCTGAAGTCAGACTTCAAACATCTTAAACTTCAACAGAATAAATTCCTGTTTGTTAAAGCCATACACTTGTGGTTTTTCTCTTATAACAGCACTAGGGAAACAAAACAGTTGGGAATTTCAGAACACTTAATGTGATCATGAGGAACTATACATAGACAAAAAGACATAGTTACAAAAGAACAAGGAGACACTGTGTGGTTTAAAATCAGGAAAAGTGTGGGTCAGGGATGAATCTTCTCACTATACTTTTGCAATCTGTATGTTGAGAAAACAATTTGAGCAGCTGGACAATTTGAAGAAGAATGTGACATCAGAATTAGAGGAAGATTCCATAACAACCAGTGATATGTAGATGACACAATCTTCCTAGGTGAAAGCAGAGGACTGGAAGCACTTAGTCATGAAGATCAAAGACCACATCCTTCAGTATTGATTGTAACTCAACAAAAAGAAAACTCAACGCCTCACAACTGGACCAATAAGCAGCATCATGACAAATGGAGAAAAGAATGAAGTTGTCAAGGATTTCATTTTACTTGGATCTGTAATCAAAGCCCATTGATGCAGCAGTCAGGTAATCAAATGACTTATTATATTGGGCAAATCTTATGCAAAATACTTCTTTAAAGTGTGAAGAAACAAAGATAACACTTTAAGAACTAAGGTGCACAAAACCCAAGACATGATATTTTTAATCATTTCATATACAAGCAAATGGTGTACAGTGAATAGAGAAGATTCAATAAGAATTGCTTCTTTTGAATTATGGTGTTGTCAAAGAATATTGAATATAAGGTGGACTACCAGAAGAATAAATAAATTTATCTTTGAGGAACTATAGTCAGGGTATTCCTTAGAAGTGAAGATGGTGACACTTAGTCTCGTATACTTTGGGCATGCTATCAGGAAGGACCAGTGACTATAGAAGAATATGATGCTTGGTAAAGTAGAGGGGCAGTGAAAAAGGGGAAGACCCTCAATGCTATGGAGTGACACAGTGGCTTCAACAATGTAGTCAAACAGCAACAATTTTTAAGTTAGCCCAGGATCAAGCAGTGTTTCCTTCTATTTTACATACGGTGCCTATGAGTCAGAACCAACTGAATGGCACCTAATAACCACCACTAAGGCTGGAAGTTCAAACCCACCAGCCACTCCTTGGAAGGAAGACGGGGCAATCTACTTCCATAGAGATACAACCTTGGAAAACCAAGGAGGGGTCGCTATGAGTGGAATCAACTTGACAGCAGTGAGTGTGATGTATTTTTGGGGAATAACAACAACTCACAAACTCAACGAAGTGTCACTATGAATCAGATCCAACTTGAAGGCAGTGAGGTTTTTTTTTTTTTTTTTTAATTGCCTTAGTACTAACCCCATGAATTTTTCCTGGATAACTGCAATATATACATATATTTTCTGGCCACCAGTCTTGTTATTTATTAAATCATCCCCATCACTGCCAAAATTAATCATTCTAAAATATATAAGATTATCTCATTTCACTCTTATCTTCTGTCAATAGCAGTGTATTGTATTCTGGACAAAAATCCAGAGTCCTTTGCCTAATATACCATGGCTTACATTTAATATGCCATACATGATTGGATAGTCTTGTCTTCTTCCAGGTTCCCATGTTTACCTAGGATTCTAGCCACACCAGTAATATTTTATAATGCCACATATTTCCTAGAAGGAATTGAGCTTCATCTAACATTTTCACATAGAAATAAGCATCAAGAAATGTTAAATAAAATTATTGTCCTTACCAAAATATGTAGCCAAAGTTGCACTTTTAAATAAATGTGCTTAATATTTCCCTGATTACAGACTTCTACCATATACATGTTTTCCTTATTTTTTTGTAGCAAGAGTTGTGTAGAAGTTCATAGGTCTTTCACTAAAACATTCATAAAGGGGCCTGAATTAGAAAGACTAAAAAAGCACCCATAAGCGTAGACTTAGTATCTCGAGACACAGAGAAGGCTATAGACTAGGAAAGAATCCTGATAGAAGGATGGTCAGATGAGACAACTAACAAAGTGAAAGAATAAAAATAAATAAATAAATAAATAAATAAAATGTCAAATAACAAGTTATCACATAAATGAAATTAATTAAATAGTATATGATAGCTGCAAGTACAAGTCTAGTAATGGTTGAAGATCATTCTCCACTATTATCTGGTTGAGTAATCTTAGACAAAGACTTTCCAAACTTCATGTCAATATTCTAAACTGTAAAATGAAATGGTGGATCAGATAATTTTTTTCAACTCTCTTCATTTGCCACAACTGAAATTACACTGGGTTGAATCACAATTTTTTAAATTTCATTTATTCATCCATTTTCCTTTGGAAGCAGCAGCCTAAGGTCAGGTATGGGGGAGCTCTGGTAGCATAGTGGCTAAGACACTTGCCTGCTAACCAGATGGCTGGCGGTTCAAACCCACCAGCCACTCCTCGGAAGGAAGGTTGGGCAATCCTACTTCCGTAGTGATAACTGCCTCGGAAACCCAAGGAGGGGTCGCTATGAGTCGGGGCCGACTCGACGGCACATAACAACAACAACAACAACAAGGTCAGGTATCGTGTTCTCTCTGTAGTAAATGATGAAAATATCTCCTTTTGACTATGGACATTACTGAGATCTTTGCCTCAGTTGATAGAGTTGATAAAGATTTAAAACTAAAAAGCCCTTTTAGTATAATGTCTACATAGTAAGCATTGTAACTTAGAAAAAATTGATTATGACATTATGCCATCTTTTATATATTCCAAAAAAATCTTAGATTTTAATAAAGTGATACAATAATATATTACAATCTAAATATCTGCTCCTATTTTGGTAAATACTCCAAGAAATTTATTTAATGAGACACTAATTATTCAAAGAGAAATGCCTCTTTTCCCAGAACATTGAGAAATCTGAAATATAATGTTATTTAATCAGAGATAAACATTGCAAAAGTTATGTATGATGAAATAATTCTCCACTTTCAAAAAGAATTCTAATTCCTGTAGGAGATTATAGATAGAGTGGGAGAATAATGTGGAACAAATCTCAAAATTATTTGGAAAAAGAAAAATGAAAAAATAACCAGGTTTGCTGGTCTGATAGAGCGAGATGGAATCACTGAGACTATGGCCCCTAGTTGCCCTTTATGTCTGGAATTGAACCCACTCCTGGGGCTGCCAGCCAAACAAAAAACAGGCATATGAGCTGAACATTTGCAATAGGTAGATACACTCCTTGGAGATATCAATTATGAGAGAATAGAATCTACAAAGTATGAATCTAGAAAATTCTAAGTTGTGAAAAATGAAATGAAATACACAAAGATCTATCCTAGGCATTAGTGAGCTGAAATGGACTGATATTGACCATTGGGAATCTGAAAATGATCTACTGTGCCAGGAATGACAAATTGAAGAGGAATACCATTGTTTTCTTTACCAAAAGATCATTTCAAGATCTGTGGTGAAGTACAATGCTGTCAGAGATAGGATAACACCCAAACACCTATAAGGAAGACCAGCTAATACTACTATTATTAACATTTACACACCAACCACTAAAGCCAAATATGAAGAAACTGAATATTTTTACCAACTTCTACAGTCTGAAATTGACCAAATATACAATCAGGATGTATTGATAAATATTAATGATTGGAATGCAAAAGTTGGGAAAAAAGAGGACATATCAGTATTTGGAAAATATGACCTTGGTGATAGAAATGACACCAGAGACCACATGATAGAATTTTGCAAGACCATTGACTTATTCATTGCAAATACCCCTTTCAGACTGCAAAAGCTGGTAAAATCTTCAATTTCCTCACATTTTTCACTTAATGCACTTCCAACTCACAGTGTCCCTATGTACAACAAAAGTAAAAACTGCCTGGTCTACTTCATCTTCACAATACTTGCTATGCTTAAGCCCATTGACACAGACACTGTCAATCCATCTTGGTGAGAATCTTCCCCTTTTTCACTGACCCTCCATTTTACCAAGCATGATATCATTCTCCAGGGACCTTCTGATAAAATGAACAAAGTAGGTGAGATGAAGTCTGGTCAATCTTGCTTCTAAGGAGCATTCTGACTGTATTTTACCTAAGACAGATTTGTTCATTCTTCTTGTACTACATTTTATTTTCAATATTTTTTGCCAAAAATTCAATTCAAATGCATCAACTCTTCTCTGATCATGGTCTTCCTTATTCATTATCCAGCTTTCACATGCATATGAGGCTACTGAAAATTTCATGCCTTGGGTCAGTCGCACCATAGTCTTCAAAGTGACATCTTTGATGTTTATTTAACACTTTAAAGAAGTCTTTTGCCGTAGATTTGCCCAGTGAAATATTACGTTTGATATTCTTGACTGCAGCTTTCATAGGTGTTAAAAGTGTATCTAAGTAAAATTAAATCCATGAGAACATCAATTTTTTCTCTGTTTATCATGCTGTTGCTTTTTGTTCCAGTTGTAACGATTTTTGTTTTCTTTATGTTGAGGTGTTATCTATACTGACGGCTGCATTCTTTCATTTTCATCAGTAAGTGCTCCAAGTCATCTTCACTTTAATCAAGTAAAGTTTTATCATTTGCACATCTTAGGTTGCTAATTTGTCTTCCACCTATCCTGACACTCCCTTCTTCTTCATATAATACAGTTTATTGGATTATTTGCTCAGCGTATAGGTTGAATAAGTATGATAAAAGAATGCAACCCTGTTACACAACTTTCCTGGTTTTAAGCCATTCAGTATTTCTTTGTTCTGTTTGAACAACTTCCTCTTGGTCTATAGACAGTTCCCTCATGAGTACAACTAAATGTTCTAGAATTCCCATTCTTCACAATGTTTTCTATAATTTTTTATGATCCATAGAGTTGAGTGCTGTTTTGTCTGTCTAGTGCCACTCTAACAAAATATACCACAAGTGAGTGGCTTTAAGAAACAGTTTATTGTCTTACATTTTTAGAGGTTAGAATTCTGAGTTCAATGAAGGTCCAGAAAGCTTTACTCCATCCATGTTATTAAGACTGACTCTAATTTGAGGAGGCAGCTCTTTCCAAATCATATTTTGAGTGATATCTAACCTGAGAGTCTCATGTTCTGGCACAGTATCAGGCAATATTTCACTGCTATTCATAAAGTTCTCCAGAGATATATCAGCTTTATCAGACAATGCTTCATTGCCATTCATAAAGTTTTCAGTGGTTAATTCCCTAATGGCATGTAAATATTTACTCCAAGCATTTGAAATGCACATATTATTTGATATACACATCTATAAGTAAAGGGAAATACATTTCTACTGTAAAATTTCCTTGTAGAGATATAACACACACACACACACACACACACATAGCTATTAATCACAATTTAATGTAAGTAACTATTAAATAATTTAAGTATTCTTTGGATTTTAAAAATCAGAAAATATTCAATGCACTTGTCATTTTGAATAAAAAAGATTATCAATAGAACAAGCTATTATAAGGTTAATGAGTGCAGTAATTTTCACAGAAGACACAAATTGGTTTTATGCAGTATTATTTTATTGGTGTTATTATGAATTTATATTTTTCAGAGCACTGCATATATTGCATTATATCTAGGACATTTTGATATAGATATTTTTATATATTTCATCTTAAAAATTATATTACATTATGCTTCCTGACTTTTCCAACCCTTCATGGTTATAGTAGGAAAACATGCAATTTACTTCAGAAACTACAATGTGATGGCATAGATGGATGCCTTACTTCCATAAGTTGTGTAATTAATCAAGACTTTTCAATTACATTGTTGAGTAATTAGTATAAATATTGTTAAACTCTTCTCTAAATATTAATCACTATTCTTCTGGCTAATACACATATGGAATAAAGGATAATTACCATCACAAATATAGAGAATAGTGAAATAAGCAGTAGTTGCAAAAATTGGTAACCATAATTCTCAAGGCAATTTTTAATTTTATTCCTCTTCATTAGTTGCTTTTCTAAGAAAATATCACTGTACTGAAATACTGAAATGCCTCTTCCTCATTTTAGACATATTTTAATATTAATATTTTATTTGCTTATGTTACAGACTTATTGTAAACAATTGTCCAATTCCTCCTAATTCTAACCATAATGGTTAATAGTTTAGGCTTTTGAACAATAACAACAAAATAATCTGGCTTTGAATCCCAACTCCATTATTAACTTACTTCCGTTTGTTCCTTTAAGCAACATCACAGCATCTGCTTGCCTTTATTTCCTCATCTGCACTATTACTCAGCTGATAAGATTGCTAGAGGGATGTGAAAAGGAATGAGAATTTAAGTAAGAGCATACTGCCAAGAATCTAGCAAATTCTCTATTATCATTAGTTAATTTGTGGTCCTATTCTCAAAAATCAAACACATTTTATTTATTTTTTAAGAATAAAATATTCTGCACGTCCAGGACATAACTATTATTTAAAGGTTTATCCTTTTTTTTTTTTTTTTTTCTTTTTTTTAAAGACAGATTGTGTACCTAAATGCATCAATGTGCTCTCATACACAAATGTTAACAAACTGATGCAGTTTTTTTTTTTTTTTTT